>NC_043007.1:40603795-40641295 GCF_006345805.1 Octopus sinensis
TTTATTATGTTTTTTTAAAAAGCCATATTATATCTTAATAGATAAATACATTTTTCTATCTATTTTTTTTACTTTAAAAATTAATATTTAACATAATATTTGGGTTGTAGGACATAATCCTAATGGTTGAAGTTTCTAATTTGATAATAGAGTTTTTTATTAGAAAAATTATTATTTTTTATTTTTTTTTAAATATTGTTTAAATATATTTGCTCATTTATTTAACTATTACCATTAACCTGAAGATTGACTATAATTATAATTCGAATTTTTAATTGAATTTAAATTAATTGTAATTCGAATTGGCCATGAAACGTACGTAGTGGTTTTACTTATTATTTTATATTAAACTGTTTTAATACTTTTTGATAGTATAAGAAAAAAATGTTTAAAAGTTAAAAAATTTATAAATTTAAAATTTAAAAATATATAAAAAAATATAAAACTTTATAAAAATTTATAAATATACGAAATTTTAAATTTAATAATTTGAATTATAAATTTTATACTTTTTGTATATTATATTGATTATATTTATTTTTATGCTTTGGTTTATGTTTGATTTTTCCTGATAGTGGTTTTATCTCTAATTTAATTTATACATATATATATATATGCGAATTAAACATTGGGAGGTGTTCATTTAAGTACATCTAATTTTAATGTCTTTTTCCTGTGTACTTGGAAGTAATATTCCCTAATAATTATAATATATATATATATTATAATTATTAGGAATTATTACTAATAATTATAATATATATATATATATATATATATAGTACACAGGAAAAAGACATTCAAATTAGATGTACTTAAATGAACGTCTCTCAATGTTTAATTCGTATATATAAAAGTAATTGTAGAGACAGAACCACCTTCAACTCAATCAGCACTGAAAGATTGTATAACCGACCACTCCATAAAATGTAAAAAATTAAATCTTATACTAACTATATCTATTCTGAATCCGGAAAATACAGGATTGAGAATAATAGATATAGTTAGTATAAGATTTAATTTTTAACATTTTGTGGAGTGGTCGGTTATAAAACCTTTCATTGTTGATTGAGTTGAAGGTGGTTCTGTCTCTAAAACTACTTGCATATATATATATATATATATATATGTACATATATATATATGGTTGTGTGTGTGTGTTAAAAAATAAGACAACAAAACCAAAGCTGTGTAGAATTTCAGGACATTTATAATCAGAAGCGATGTGAGATGGTTAAATAGAGGAAAACATTAGAGCTCAATATGAGAAGTTATTTTGGGAAAGGAAGTAAATATGGAGTATATAGAGAAATAGAAGAATGAATATAGAAATAAAATGTATAAAGATGTTATAATTGCAGTTCTATTATCTAAGGAAAGTGGTAAAAATGCTTCCTGTCCGTGGTATGTAAATTCCAGTAGAAGTTCGTATTTTATCATCACAAATAGAAAGTGTGGAGACGTAGATTCCATATGTTGTTCATTCAAAGAGGTCTTTTGGTGTGAACGAAAATTTGAGAATGTAGTGGTAGTATTAAGTGCATAGAGAGGGAAGAAGAGATGTGTATGTTAAAATGAAGAGAGAGGTCAAAAGGAAAGTTTTACCACAAATCTAATGCAATTGTATTGTTATGCTTATTAATTCAAAGTATAGGTTCCTTTTCATCTGTAGGCAATTTATCATTTATCTTGCTGGCTGTTTGAGAGTTAGCATTATTTTGAAATTTAATTTTATGTGTATACGCTGCCTTAGCTAATGCTGAGTTATGATAGTCCTTATTAATATTAAAGATTTCTGTTAGATGAGAGGTAATTCTGTGTTGAATATTTTAAACTAAACATTTAGTTATTGTTTGGGGATGATTACTATCCTAATTAATATATGCTAACTTTGAATTAGATTTGTGATATAGTGCACGGTTGCCTGTGAGTAGATTAATGTTGACATCTAATAAATGTACAGAATTATGCTCATTTTCTACAGAAATTGTCAGGCCAAATGTATTAAAGAATTTGTGAAATTTCTTCTTGTAATTTTCTAATTTTCTGTTACTGGTAATTTTAATTATAAATAAAGCATCGTCTCTATATAACCCTTCGGCTATTTCTGGAAATTCATTAATGAACTTGTACAGAATATAAATTCCTGCAATTTCAGTGTAAGCCCTTCTATTTATAAATGTTCTGAAATCTTTCACAGCCTTGGATTTTTATCTCATTCTGTTAATATTTTTTTATATATTCATATATATATTAATACTGTTCACATTCGTACATCTATACATCAGTATAAATACGTGTATAGAGATGCTTGTAATTATCATTCAAAATTTTGAGGATGTAATTTCCTCGTAAGAGATTGTTAATAACAATTCAAATGCCAACTGGCTTTATCAAATATATTGAAAGAAAGTACCTCAATATATGTGTATAAACAGTCTAATGAATTATAATTATAATAAAAGAAAATGAAGAAGAAAAAATATAATAGATACTTGGTTCATTTTATTTGTACCACAATGAAAAAGTAATGCAAAATAAAAGTGAATCCGATAAGGATAAGGATAAAAGAAACTGGATCAACAAAACAACCAAAATATATCCGAAAAAAATTTACACATGTTTCAACCAGACAGTATGTTCGAATCAACATTCAAACGATTATAGATGTAAGAAACCATATATTGCCGGGTATCTCCAGGAAAAAGTAAGTACATTTTCCGCTCTTGAATTACGAAATAACTAATTTGAGAACTGTGTTTTGAAATTTTCAAATGTAAACAACAACTTACTAGGACGCGGAGTTAATGTGATTAGATATCGGTCGTTAAAATTTAGCTAATATTGATCGTTGAAACGTTGCTAAAACATCAAAGGCATTGGAAACATATATTTATAAAAGTTTATGGGACGAAAATAGGATAAAAACAAATGTAACACCTTAAGGATGAAGGAATTTCATACGAAATTAAATGGAGAAGAATAGAGCTGCTGGGGCCCTATATAAACTGCTGCGGACGATGTAAACTTTGCATTGTAGAGTAGGCAAGGATCCTTAAAGGCTCGCTGGACCCGGAATATCTCTTGAATCCAAGACACGAGATCTATACCCATGCCCCCATTTCAAACGCTACCTGCAACAAGCGTGGGATTTCTCGTTCGTCGATTAGGGATGTAAAATGTATTTGCAGGCCGGAACCAACCTAAGGGAGAAAAATTCCCGTTCACACTTTAGGTCCATAAGATTTGCTGCCTGGACCGGACTAGGGGTGATAACTCGTCCCGTATAAGGCCTAGGCGGTGTATATTTTCTTTTATTTACAAATTAACTGACCGTAACGGTTCTCTACTTCCAAGCTGAAGAGAGGTTAAATACCCACGGTCATTGGAGTTTGACGAGTCGTATATAAAGTTAAACGCTGTATGGATGCAAAACCATTGGTCACTCTACGACCAATCATATTTTTAACTTCATATATATACATACGTGCGTGTGTGTGCCCACTAGCGCAGCTAGGTGGGGCGGCAGGGGTGGTCCGGCCCGGGCGGCTTTTTAAAAGGGTGCCACTTATGGGTCTGCTGCAGGCAGTATGTGTTTTATGTACGGCCCGAGGGGGCCAAATGGAAGGACCGCCTGGGCGGCACACATTTCAGCACACATTACGTACGGTGAAGAATCTGTTATCATGTTATGAATACACATCTAAGATAAATTTCTTATTGAAAAAATAATTGTCTAATTGAAAAATTTTCATTTTTGCGAAATATAGCTAACGGGAGGTAACCGTGCAAAACATGTAAATATTAAAATATACGAAGACCCATTAGCTTATACCAATTACTCCTCATGCATTTCAACATTTCAATATTGCCATAAATGAGCTATTAAAATAAATATTTGCTTATGAGATATGATATACAATATATAACATATGTGGAGGCGCAATGGCCCAGTGGTTAGGGCAGTGGACTCGCGGTTGTAGGATCGCGGTTTCGATTCCCAGACCGGGCGTTGTGAGTGTTTATTAAGCGAAAACACCTAAAGCTCCACGCCGACTCCGGCAGGATGTGGGGTGGCGATCCCTGCTGTACTCTTTCGCCACAACTCTCTCTCACTTTCTTCTGTTGGCCTGCTCGCTTAGCCAGCGGGTTGGCGTCATTTGAAGGCTAAAACAATGCGAAGCGCATTGTGACCAGCGATGTGTAGCAACATTTGATAGCCTGGTTGGTCACTGTGGTCACGGTGATATAACATATAATATATAATATAATATACCACAAAATATATAACATTTGACAATCAGTGAAATTATTGAAACGAAATCTATAGTACGAACTAGATGCCAAGTTTATAAATATGATGTTACTCTTCACTATATTAAGTACTCACATTGAAGTCAGGGGAAATAAAATCATAGTAATAAATAAATAGCATACCACACAATATATAATATATAATATATATATGAATACTTGATAAATATTACAATTTACGAAAAATATTAAAATATAAGAGAAATATTAAAATATTAAAATTTACGAAAAATTTACCCACACGTGGGTATAAAAGAAAGGTATGAATTATACTCAGCAGTATATTTTTGCGAGTGTGGATTGATATCGGACATACGATGACGCTGATCGTGTGCATATTTTTAAATACTCGTGAACTTATACGAAATACTATGCTGAAGGGTAACAGTAAGTAAATTATTTTTTACTTTAAGTTCAGCCTTATTGAACCTTCCAAAATTTCGTGTCGATCTCTGTAGACATTATCAGTTCGTCTTTTATCCTTTCAAAAGTTGACAATATATATAATTCAAAATTTAAACAACCGTGACTCATATGAAATTTTGGAGCTATGTGTCTAGTGAAATGAATTTGATATTTGTTCGGTTCTGTAAAGCGACAAGCTGATAGAATCGTTTGAACGCCGGGAAAAATGCTTAGCGGCATTTCGTCGGTCTTTATGTCATTAGTTCAAATTCCGCCGAGGTCGACTCTGCCTTTCATGTTTTCAGGGTCGATAAAATATGTTGGATAAAATAAGTAGAGATAAAATAAATCGATAAAATAAGTTGAACACAGAGGTCGATGTAAATGTCTTACTCCTTTTTCACGAAATTTCTGGCCTGGTGCCAAAATTTGAAACCAATATGTCTCTGTCTCTGATGCTAACAATTCTGCTAGCTCGCCACCTTCTTTTTTCTAGTTTTGGCACAATGCCAGCAATTTTGAGAAGGAGGAAGAGGCCAGTCGATTATATTATCTTCAATACGTAACTGAAAGATGATAGTCAAAGTAGACCTCAGTTGGATTTTAAATTAGAACGTAGAAAGATGGAAGAAATGCTTCTTAATTTCTTACATTCTGAGTACAAATTCTGCTGAGAATCAGTTTGCCTTTTATTCTTTCGGGGTCGATAAAATAAGTACTAGTTGAGTACTGATATCGATGTATTCGACTTACCCCTCCCACAAAATTTGGGCTTTATGCCTATAGCAGAAAGGATTATTGTTATTCCATATACACTCAACAGGTTAGACTGTTATAAAAGAAAAATTTCTAACATCAGGCTACAACAAGTAACCTTAGATGCCAAAAACTCACCTATGTATCCTAGCTGCCCCTAATAACCCTATTTTCTGGAGCTGTACTAAATTGGGTTTTATGCCTATTTCTTCTATCCCTCTATTCAAATCTTTTGGAATAGTTCCTAGTGCACACATAGCTACAGGTATACATTTTACTCGCACTTTCCATTGTCTTTGTAAGTCAATGGCTAGGTCCTAGTACTTTGATATTTCTCTATTCCTCTAATATTGTAAAGTCCATTATATGGAACTTTCTATTCTCTCTATCAACTACTACTAAATCAGGCCTTGTCTCAGGTCATTAAGAATTAAATGTCCGATTTTCTTATAGACCATGTTTGACAGCCGCTAACTCTAAAGTTTTATCATGACACTTTTTGGTTTTACAACATTGAAGAGTTACATCATCACTTTTCGAAATGTAATTTAAGGTATCTGATTATATTGTGACTTTTCTCTTCTAAATCAATTTTTGTTAACCCATGGATAGATCAAAAGTTCGTGTTGTTTATGAATACGAGTTCTGTCGTGGGACCAATGCATCCCAGACAGCTCGAAACATCAATTAGATGTTTGGTAAAGATAACGCGAATGAGCGCTCTGTATGTTGATGTATCAAGAAGTTCCGGTCTGCTGACTTTACTCTTGAAAATCAGCTCCGTGGTTGACCTGAGACCAAAATGTATAATGATCTGCTGGAAACTGTAGTAGAAGCAGATACATCTCAAACTACGCGTGAGTTAGCAGCAAGGTTTGATGTTTAAATTCCAACTGTATTGGACCATCTAAAACAAATCAGTAGAGTAAAGAAGCTGGACAAGTGGGCACAACATGAACTGAACAAACATCAAATGACATGTCATCTTGAAACTTGCTGTTCTTTGCTGTCACGGCATAAAAGTGAGCCATTTTTGCATCGTACTCTGACGTGTGATGAAAACCGAATTCACTTCAACAATAGCAAGCATTCTGCATGGTGGTTGGATAGAAGCGAAATGCCAAAACACAATCCAAAAAACAATATTCACCAAAGAAAGCTAATGGAGTCTGTTTGGTGGTCCAGTGCAGGTGTCATCTACTACAGCTTCATGAGACCTGGTAACTTAATTTCAGTTGATGTATACATCAACCAATTGGATGAAATTATGAGTGAACTTGAAATTAAACAACCGAGATTGGTCAATAGAGACAGGCCAATTCTCTTGTATGACAATGCTCGAACACATGTTGCACAAAGAACGCAACTCAAGTTACAGGAACTGAACTTGGAAGTACTCTGTCATCCACCATATTCACCAAACCTTACACCAACTGACCATCATATTTTCCAGGTATTAGACAACTTTTTGCAAGGAAAAAACTTCAAATCTGAAGATGCAAAAACAGCCTTTCGTGATTTCATCACCTCTTGCTCTCCAGAATTCTTCGCTGCCGGCATAAATATGCAATAGGTAAAATGGCAAAATTTAGTGAAAGTGAAAAAAACGAAACTCGTCAATAAGACATTTTAGCAAAAAATGATGGATTTGTATAGCGATAGACAGCAACGGAATTTTCTTTCATGGGGTTTCTTTTCTTTTCCAGATTATTTCGCATGCATTCAACGAACGTGACATCGAAATCACGCGTAAACGGCCCCTTTCCACAGAAAAGAAAATATTTAACTATTTCTTTCACGCCCTGCTGCCACGTAACCGGTATTTCGGGTCCTTTATTGCAAATAGCTGTTACATGGTAGCTGGGTGAGCAAAAAGTAACAGCCATAAATTTGGAGGCGAGATACGTTGAATGCACCTGAAAAAAAAGCTAATGAGAAAAAATATTTCACACCGAAGTTACGAACGGGTCTTTTACGAAATATTTACGGTATTTTTTAAGTCATTTTCACTTTAAAATATTTCTTGAATATGCCAAAAAGTTTTGTAATAGCATTCACTTGAAAATAATTTTTAAAAACATTGAAATATTGTCTGTTTAAAGAAAGCTAAAATATGAATACTTACTGTACAAACAACTTACATTTTTGAAATCACATTCACTTAAAAAGATTTGTAAATGATTAAAATACTGTTTAGCAAAAGCGAAAATAGAAACATTTTGCTGTAAAAAAAATTCGTATTTTTTCATTGTCAATCATTGTGTCTTATCGAAAGGTAAGAGTTTCTTCCCTTTCAAGATTAAATTATCCACGCGGATTGGAAATTTTTGTTGAGGGCTTATATGCCCCTTTATTAGACCATTTTCCTTAGTCAGTGCACGGTGATCGCCATAAAATTTAAGCTTGTATAAAAATACCATTGTTATTATTTGCAGGATTGTAAAAACGGTGCCGTATAAAAAATCACTCGCACCGAAAGAATATATGTATGTATATATATATATATATATATATATATATATATATATATATATATATATATATATATATATATATATATATATATATATATATATATATATATATATATATATATATATATATATATATGTCAACAACCATCATAATTTATGCGTCTCGAAACATGCCGATAGAAATTTCTAAAAAATTTCTTTATAACCGTATTGGTCCCAATTTCGGGATTAATTCATAAGAATTTTCCCCTCGTCAGCGATTAATACGTAAGACATAAATGGAATACTTATTCATACCCACGGAAAAAGAAAGCACTAAGTCCTGAGTACCCCAAATATATCCAAAATAGAAAATCTTCAGCACATCTCGAGAAACGTGTAATTCGATCTAGAAACTTTCATATAGTGAGAGAATCCGGAAGTGAACACTATTAAATTTAAAGTATCTTCCGACTTCTGTACTTGTAGAGGTCCCATAGACGTTATCCAAAGTGAAACCATCCAGAACCTTTGTCACAGCTACCTATATTTTCCCATTCAGCTTGGGTAACAACCAAAAGTGTCAGGGAACAAAATTTGAACTGCCAACTGGATGGGGACCAGTGTTCATACCCATCTTTGTATTTGGTTACTAGGACAGAATTGTAGACTGGTGCTCTGGCCCTTAGCGATGAAATCTCTTCTTGAACTCCCTCTGTCTGACCAGAGAGATTCCAGTGGATATCGATGATGCTATTGTTGTCGAAAAAGGGGATCACCACGAGCCTCCCGGGGTGCTTGCTTTCCCTGGTCTATTGTGCCAGTGAAAAGCAGACGCTTAGCTCATGCAGTCTGGAACATTTCATAAGTTTCTTCAGCGTTTTTGCTTAGTTTGACATAAAATTTAATTGCATTACAATCTTCCAAATTGTCCCGACTCCATTCAGAAAACTACTCGGCTGTGACAAGCAACATTTATCTGGATGTGTTGGGAGTGCTTTCACAGTCGTATCCTTCAATGTGGAATAACAAGAGTTGGCAGGTCAGCTTATTTGATGTATCGTACTGACATTTTAAAATCGCAACAATCTAGGATATTTATTTCTGCCTCTCCTAAAAGTTTTCAAATCCTCCGGAATTCACCTCGTATTCAAAATGCAATATATTTCCTAAACAATTTCCTTCGTTATTGGCAAGAAATTTTCGAATTAGTAAGTCATTAAAACATAATGATGTACTAAAGTCGAAATAACATACCACAATTGCAGTCCATCCCACAAACAGGAAGTAAAATCATATTAAATTTAATCGTATGTATTTTCCGATTTTGTTCATTTAATGGTGAATGGATGTATGTAGTGTAAGCAGATCAGTTTATGAGAATGAGGCTGTGATGGAGAAATGCACATTTTCAGCCTTTTTCTTTCCATGTTGACTATTTAATTAAAAAAAATGAGAAAAAGGCTAGTTATTGAGAAAAGCCAACGATAGTGGGGAAAAGAAAGACAAACAACTGGTTGATTTATTGAGTGATTTACCGATTAATTAAACAAGAATTCGATTAGTTGGTTAAATTACTAACCTGCTGACAAGTAAGAAGGAAATGAAAATGAACCAGTGTGTGTGTGTTTATTATTGGTGTAATGACCCTCACAAGATACGATGAAAAATTTATTGTTCCTGGACAAGATATCTCAAGAACCGCTGGATGGATTCGGATAAAACCTTCAGGGATGTTTGGCTTCGTGCCTGGCACGAACTGATTAGATTATGGGATCGATCCGGTATCGGAAAAAGATTCTGGATTATTTTTCTTATCAATTTGCTTAATTTTTGAGAGCGGTCGGGTTCATTGTTAGTATTCTCGTTTATTGTCGAGTTTATTTGAGATATTTTCATTTAAAAACTCATCTCTGGCTTAATTGTTGAGAGGACGTTGGTGTCGCCTTGGCGGAGGTTTGCGTTCTCTGATTGCTCTTGTTAATATTGTTCTTTCACTTTTTCTATCACTTGACGCATATGCTTCGCTGAATTAACTACTGTTTGCTCAGTCAAAACTTTTCCAATATGACCAACAACAGATGCTAAATAGTGAAAGGTAACATACAAGTTGCTATGAACAGAGCCATCGCTTCAAAATCACAAATTATTCACAATTAAAATACACACGCCCCATGCAACAAAGGCGTAAACTTGCTACCCACTTTATTATTATCAAAATTATTATTAATAGCGCTTATAATACTTATGCAATTTTAAATAAAACTGGCTCACGATCGATAAGTTCGTCTTAAGTATCGCGGGAGCATTCAAATGTAAGAACGCACACGCTGTAATGTAATGAATATTTCATAAATAGATGTTGTAACGTTAAGTTTGCCTGATGAGATTAAGTACGATTTTTCATACAGAAAGCGAAATCAATTGATCCTGAGATATGCGCATTACTTACTTCTGTATTTCACGCAAGGTAAGCCGCCTGTTTCTGTTATGTTTATTGCATTTGGCGTGTGTATTTTAATTACTCTTATACTTGTTTCAGTCATTTGACTGTGGCCATGCTGAAGCACCGCCTTTAGTCGAATAAATCTTTGTAAGCTTAGTACTTATTCTATCGATCTATTTTGCCGAACCGCTAGCTTACGGGGACGTACACACACATACATTCCATAAATACATACATATATGTATATATATATATATACATACAGGAGTGGCTGTGTGGTAAGTAGCTTGCTAACCAACCACATGGTTCCGGGTTCAGTCCCACTGCGTGGCATCTTGGGCGAGTGTCTTCTGCTATAGCCCTGGGCCGACCAATGCCTTGTGAGTGGATTTGGTAGACGGAAACTGAAAGAAGCCTGTCGTATATATGTATATATATATATGTGTGTGTGTTTGTGTGTCTGTGTTTGTCCCCCTAGCATTGCTTGACAACCGATGCTGGTGTGTTTACGTCCCCGTTACTTAGCGGTTCGGCAAAAAAGAGACCGATAGAATAAGTACTGGGTTTACAAAGAATAAGTCCCGGGGTCGATTTGCTCGACTAAAGGCGGTGCTCCAGCATGGTCGCAGTCAAATGACTGAAACAAGTAAAAGAGTAAAGAGTAAAGAGTATATATATATGTACATATATACGACAGGCTTCTTTCAGTTTCCGCCTACCAAATCCACTTGCAAGGCTTTGGTCGCCCCGAGGCTATAGTAGAAGGTACTTGCCCAAGGTGTCACGCAGTGGGACTGAACCCGGAATTATGTGGTCGGTAAACAAGCTACTTACCACACAGCAACTCCTAATTTGTTGTTTCGGAGGATGGCTCTGTTTATAGCAAGTGGTATGCTTTGTATTTTGAATTTTGTATTCAAATATGAATTAAATTCAAAATTTTATTGTATTTTGAATTTAGTTCATATTTTACCTGTTAAAGTGTAAATTTGCTAACCACTTTATTATTACCAAAATTAGTATTAATAACGGTAATAATACTTATTTAATTTAGAATTTATATAAATATAAATTAGAAATGGAAACCAAAATAATAAATTGTACAATCAAATTAATTAATCATTAAATGATAAATTCAATTCAATTTTATTATTTTATACAAAGAACTGACACATCTTGTAAATTACAGCTGTTTCAACACCATTAATAAAGACAAGTTTTTCAAGAATAATAAAATACCGTTTATATATAAGTTTTCATCAGATAGAATTTATATATATATATATATATATATATATATATATATATATATATATATATATCATATGTGTGTGCATCTGTGTGTATGTATAATGGGTATGGAATCTAGTACAAGAAATCCACAAAGAAATATCTTGAGAGGAAACCATTAAACAGGAATAACGTGTTCCAAATGTGATCCTTCGATAATAGGATATCAACATAAGGGAAGAATAATATGTGACCCAGATAATCATAAGAGTACTAGGCATAGTAACTGGTCATTCTTTTGGGTTTAACTAACAAAAACCAAAATAAAAGAGCTAAAAATATATGCCGGAAAATGAAGCAAAGCGTGAGAAGAAAATTGAACATAAATAGTGAGGAGATAAAATATAGCGTATACTTCATATGTCCTCAAAAACTCTGAGAATCAAGAGGATTGAAATGTGGAACATTAAATGTTATTTCTGCTGATGTTGGATCTCCTCAACAGCATCTAGCTTCTTTCTAATTTTGACAACATAGGATCGGGTACACATTTAGGAAGCAAGCTATCTCTGCATCACTATACTTCCCTTTTAAGGCAACGATTACACCATGATTTTAATTTGCTGAGCTAACATGGTGCATGACTTTATTATCTGAAAGGTAAAGTAAAAAAAAAGTTAGAAGTGTTAGAGCTCTTCAAAGTGATAATCCTCAAAACACTGATGCAACATAATATATATATATATATATATATATATATATATATATATATATATATATATATATATATATATATATAGGTGGTAAAGTAGGAATTCTCTGATGTTTTTTCGGCTGACGAGTACGAGCCATCTGTATTTACTGCATTTTTGTAGCGTATTAAAGATGTCCTCGTACGAAACAATTGTAACGAGATTTTAATACATTCTTGTTCTTTTTTTCCTATATATATATATATATATATATATATATATATATACAAACACACACAACACACACACACAAATACACACACTCACACACAAACACACACACACACACACACACACACACACACACACACATATATATATATATGATATCTTCAACGTCAATAATATTGATAGTGACTTCGGGGTGTGTGGAGCTCTGTTGAATGATACTTAGGTTGTAGGGTAAGTTCTGCTGAAGAGTTATTAACAATTCTACTGATTAAATTTAGGGTTTAATTACATTTTTTGGTTCAGAATGTATTCATGCATATAGAACTATGCAATCTGGTGTGTATATTTAGGTGTGTCAACTTCAGGTCATGGGATTGATTTTGGGGGGTTCACAATAGACTATAGTGAAATGGAATGCGTTGAGTTGGACTGTAAAACATCATCCCAACACACACTTCATGTTTTGAATTTTTAATGAATTTAATCTTGCTGTCTAAGACCCTCTCAAATATTTTTACAATACACCTTGCATTTTTATATCATTTCTCTTATTTTTCTTTTCCGCCATTTTCAGATCTTCGATTCTCTGTGGTAGAACACGGTTTCCAGTTTCTGGTAAAAATACTTGGATCAACATTGAAGAAACCATACAACTGGTGCCTATGACAACACCAGGAGCCCACGGAAATGCCATAGCCTGTAGATAGAAAACTTACAATATTAGTGAAATTATATCAAATAAATTTATCGATAGAGATAGCAATCTGACCAATCAGGCAAATATATGATTTCAATTAATGGGAAAACGTGTTTATAATTATTGCATTTAATTATTGATGGGAGCAGATTCTTCTAACAAGTGCATCAGACCCTATACGAAGATTTAGAGAGAAACAGAGATACGTAAAGAGGGAACACAAATGGGTAGGAGAAATATCGTTCTAGAGAGAGAAGACAGTTTTAGTAAGAGAAATACTAGTTTTAGTAAGAGAAAACCTTTTATAAAGATAAAAGAATGAATGTAGATGACTTATCTAGAAAGGAAGATTGCTGAAAAGAATTGAAATGATAGACAAGAATGTATGATGTACATTAAAATGAAGGAAACTGTGCATAGTTTCAGGCACAATATTATGGAATGAATAGGAAATCTTCTTTCCAAAATTTTGTTTCATTCTGTTTTTCTAAGATTATTCAAAGATAGCTAACTTGTTACAAAAGTTTTCTTCAAACATATACACACTTTCTCTCTCTCTCTCTCTCTCTCTCTCTCTCTCTCTCTCTCTCTCTCTCTCTCTCTCACACACACACACACACACACACGCACACACATACAAACACATTTGTTATTTTATATGATATCTAAATTTTACTAGCAGAGATACCCGGCGTTACTCGGGTTTAAAATAGCATTATTTTTATATATATTACAGTTATCTTCAAACAGGCGATACAGGAAATGCAGCATTGTCGACAAAACATTTGTGGAATAAATGATGGTCTAATTCGACTAGGTGACATGTCATGCGTCTGTTTGGAATATTCCAGGCCCTAATCTGTCGTGCAAAATTGGGGGTGGGGTTATGTGATTTTTGAACGCCCCGAAAATCTGTCAGCGCATGTACTCTCCATAGCAGCAGTCGACTCTGCATCTAACATGAACCATCGTTTGAAGTTTTGAGACCTCCTTGGGATTTGTTGTTCTACATCACTCATTTAGAGGAACTGTGGATATTCATTTGTAGGTAACAGGGAACCGTTGATGTGAGAGACTTGCCCTTGAACTCTGAACGTCGGCCTAAATCCAAGTTCAACTATCTCCTTAGGTGCACCAAACGATGTCATTTGTATTGTCTGATATTCTTAAGAAAATCCTTTGACTTGATGAAAATACCTTCCAGAAGATCCATAAGAGGTTGAAAAGGAGCTAGTAGTGCTGGCAATCCTACTTTACCGCCTGAGCAGCACATGCTATTAGTTTCATTTGGAAATTTTAAATTTTTACAGTAACGACGATTTGAGTTTATTTCAGTAATTTGGACAAAATTATCATTTTTATTAGAATGGGATGGATCGTATCTGAAAGCACCCCCAGATGTTGTCAAGAACCAATTTGTAAGTAGTCTGTTTCTGAGAGCTATTCTTTTGGACCTCTGTCTAATCATTAAAATGTTGTTTTAATGATCCAACATTAAGTGCTGCAGCATGCGTTTGCTGGTCTTGGGAAAGTCTCATCTCCCTTCTCTCCTGAGATTCCATCTGACGTGCTGCAGCATGCCTTTACAGATCTTGAGCAAGTTTCATCGCACTTCTCTGTTGGGACGAGCTCCAACATGCGTCTGCTGCTCTTGAGAATGTCACATTTCCCTTCAATATTGTGACTCCATCTGACGTGCTGCAGCGTGACTTTGCTTATCTTGGGAAAGTCTCCTCTTCCTTCTGAATAAAGACTCCATTTGATATCCTGCAGCATGCTTTGCTGATCTTGAGAAAGTCTCATCTCAATTCTGTTTTGAGGCTCCATTTGATGTGCTGTGGCATGCCTTTGCTGATCTTGGAAAAGTCTCATTTCGCTTCTCTCTTGAGACATCATTTGTTGTGCTGCAGTGTGCCTTTGTTGATCTTGAGAAAGGCTCATCTCTCTTCTGTCTAATAGAAATAAGGTGATCTGAGTGATATCACATTAGAATTAAAAGTGAAAGAATAAAAGTGAAGCAACATTATAGCCTTATCACATTAGAAGTAAAAGATAAAAAGGAAAGTGGAAGAATATTATATCACGTTACAATATAGATCTTATTCTTTCACTTTTGACACATAATACCGAACCAGTGTCAATGTTATATTGTTTAAATCGAAATGAAACTAAAAGTTACATGTTGACGCTCATACTATTGCCTCGTAAAATTTGATTTGATCCAACCGTTTGAGAATGCACAGGTAACAGACAGACAAAGAATTTTATATAGAGATTATATGCATATACAGGGAGAGAGAGAGAGAGAGAGAGAGAGGGAGGGAGAGAATAGATACAAAGATACAGTAAAAGAATTGATTAATTTTATAGATAGATATATTTCATATATGTGTGTGTATTTGTATCTGCTGTACAATTAAATGCTATTCATGGCAGTCCATATGTATTTGAAAATCTCACTAATAGTTTAGATTAAAAAACTCAGTATTTCCTTACCAATAGTTTGAGGAAAGGTGCTACCATACACACAGCTCGTGTGAAAGTCGTAGCAATACCATTTCCAACACTTCTACAATAACAAGAGATTTACAATTAGAAACAGTGTTTAGTTAAAATATATAAATCAATAATTACGTCATACACTTCGGAAAGCTATAAAAGGTAGAACAATTGGTTAAATTCTTTAGAAAATCATGTCTCGTTAGTTTGGCTTGTGCTCAAATGCAGCTATAACATCGCAGCTTCTCAGTCTCTCAGTCTAGTTTCATACAGGCTCCAAGCACGAACCAAACTTCAGAAATAAGCTGTAACTTATCTCATATCTTGGTTTGATACTCTCAATATTTTCAAATTGAAAATATTGAAGTGTAGTCATGCAATTAAGTAAAGGTGGTTAGAAGACAATTGTATGTTCCTATATCCACCAACCGTAGCAAAATAGGAAGAGAGGCAGATCTCGTATTATTTTAATATATATATATATATATATATATATATATATATATATATAGAAAACAATTACTTTATTTTTGACAATAAATTCTACAGACAAAGATCGGGAACAGCGATGGGTACGCGTACTGCGCCTTCTTTTGCCAACCTAGTGATGGGATACCTCGAGAAAATACTCTACCAGATAACACTCGAGAAATATGGAAACACCTTCTCCACCTATATCCAGAACAACAGGAAAAGATACCTGGACGACTGTTTCATCATCCGGGATAAAAGTATAGAGAAACTTGAGGAATTTAAAATACTATTAAATGGAATAAATGATAATATACAATTCACGATAGATCATAACGAAGAAGAATTACCATTTTTAGACATCCTCATTAAGAAAACCGGCAACAAAATAGAGACAGATATCTATTATAAACCGACAGACTCCAAACAGTACCTACCCTTTGATTCATGTCACCCACGACACACTAGAATAAATGTCCCTTTTTGTCTAGCTAGAAGGATTTGTACCAACCCGACACACACGTCTCCAGGAACTTAGAACCACACTCACAAATAGAAACTATCCACAGCCCCTAATAGACAGTGCAATCCAACGGGCACTTAAATTAAGTATAGAAGACCTGAGACAAACAAAACCAAAAAAGAAAGAATAATTAAAAACCCTTCCCTACATCTCTACACACAACCCACTTAACAATGAGACCTTCAGCACCATACTACAAAGCACAGCCCTACTAAAGGGAGACCCAAAGATGAACCGGATCCTCGAAACACACACCATCATTAAAAGTAAACGGCAACCAAAATCCTTGAAAAGGATTTTAACCCAAGCTAAACTGCACCCAACATCAACCACAAAACCAGCAGTTAGAAAATGTGGAAGGCCCAACTGCGGAATCTGTGTCATCTTAGTAGAAGTTTCAGAATTTATACTAGAACAAGGCCATCAGTTCACCATTAGAACAAACTTCACCTGTGCATCAGAAAACTTAATTTACGTCTTAACATGCGCAGGCTGCAATAGGCAATATATAGGCCATACAAAAAATAGCTTATGTAACAGGATGGCGGTGCATAAATCACAAATTAGAAACCCTGAATACCGGAAAATACCGGTCAGCGGACACATAGATAGATGTGCTGCAAATGAAAATCCGAAATTTACAACTTACCCACTTTACAAATTCAGTGACAGCGTAACCTTCACGCAACGCCAAAATAAAGAACTTTATTTCATCAAAATATTTAGACCAAGTTTGAACACCCTGGGCCAGGAATATTAAAACAAAACATTGGTCTTCCGAAAAAGAAAAAACGAAACTCTACCACAACCACTACGACTGCTCCCACTAACACTACCACTACTACAACCACCGTGGTCACTGTTACTACGGCCACAGTGAAAGAATTAAAATAGTGGAGGAGGGGGCAATTACAATTTCTCAGATCCTTAAACAGTCACTCCTGCTGGCAGTGGTATGTCTTAGGGAAGGAAAAATTTATAAGATTTTTTTCTCTCTGCGAACAGATCTGATTTTGATTAGTCAAAAAATTGATGACGTTTTACCTCAGTGGTCAAGCTTGTCGCCATGCTTGATTGGTTTCCCTACAAGATACAGTTATGGGTCAGGTCTAATTCTGATTCGTTAAAAAATTGATGACGTTTTTCTTCCGTGGTCAAACTAACCAGGATACAATTATGGGTCAGATCTGACTTTGATTCGCTAAAAAATTGATGACGTTTTTCTTCCGTGGTCAAACTAGCCACCTAACAGGATACAATTATGTGTCAGATCTAATTTTGATTCGCTAAAAAATTGATGACGTTTTTCTTCCGTGGTCAAACTTTTCGTTCTGCTTAGCTGGTTTCCTAAACAGGATACAGTTGGGGGTCTTTTCCTTATAATCGTTGAAGCTTGGCTTTGATTGGTTTGGAATTATATGACGTCAGTGAACAGTGCTTTCACAGCCACAACTTAACTGATATAAACCCAACAATCACAAGGTTACCAGAATTACGCTAACAGTCGACAACCAAGAATCACTACTGTTGCTCCCATCGGAACACAAGGTAAAATCTATAATGAACTCCTGCACTACACTTGACAAAACAGTAAGGAACGACTTACACCTTATAATATATTTCTCGCCTTTTCAAGAACATGGATTCTATTGAATGTATATAGCATGGACTCTATTGAATGTATGTAACAATTATGAACTGTTACATTATACTTTTTATGTATATAGCATGGATTCTATTGAATGTATGAAACAATTATGAACTATTCCATTATACTCTTTATTATAAAAAAATTCTTTTTGATAAGGTTCGTTATTTCAAGAACCGAAACATGTAAAAATTAAAATTTATCTAATATAGTGGCATTTTCAAACTTCTCTTTTACAAATATATATATATATATATATATAGTTTATCCAAACATGAAAACCGAAAGAGAAAACACAACAACGAGAGGACGTGGAACAAATATAGAATTATTGGACGCTCACGAAGGAAGGAAAGATGGAGGGTTTAACGTTTCGAGCGTAGCTCTTCGTCAGAAACATTGGAAAAGGAAAGATCCAAACGAGGAAAGACGGAGGAAAAAAATCGCCAACGGTCACATTTTGAACATATATATATATATATATATGTATATATATATATATATATATATATATATATATATATATATATATATATATATATATATATATATATATATATATATATATATATATATATATATATATATATATATACACACGATGATTACGTACCGTATGTGTGTTGGATAGAGTTCTGAAATGTAAATGTAATCACCACAGGAGGCACCACTCACTTCACCAACTGCTAAGATGTACAAAATAAGGATGATAGTTTCAGTCGTGTTACTGCTCACTGAAAGAAAAAGATACGTTAGATATGAAAATAAATTTCGTATCTACACCAACAGTTCATTTAACAAAACGGGAAAATAGAACAACATCAATATAATGATATAAAACATATAAAAATAATGATGTTTTAATATGAGCGCAAGTTTATGCTAGTATAAAAAAACTAAGTACTTGTATGTTTATTTCGTCGAACATGGAATTATGAATGAAAAGTACTAATATGAAAAAAATTATTTGTGGGTCATCAGTTTTGTCCCACGTGACTATCTTAATAAAATATTGGAAGTCTGAAGTTATAATATTGAAAGTTTGAAGTCAAAATATTGAACGTTCGGTGAATCAATGATGAATGATTATAAAATAGCGATTGAAAAATGGTAGACAGTTTCCACAGAATCTATCACAACTTGACTATAAACCAATTTCGCAAGAATATCAAACGAAATGTTCAAAAGTGAAAACAAATTTGGTCTCCACTTCACTCTATACTTTTTATTCTTCAAGTGGCGAAAAAAAGAAATCAATTTAACAGATGACGCTAGGATGGACCTTGCTTATTAAAACTTTCAAATTCAATTGATGACATAAATTAATTTCTGCGAAAGATGCACAAGCTGTGTCTCCTCGGTATATTAGATACACATACACAGATGTGCAGGAAGTAAATAGACACCTTTAATTTTCAAAATTTCTGATCTAAGAGTCTTAATATCTTCTCAGCGGTGTAGAATTTACAATGTAATTATTCTTTTTCATTCCAGGTGCCATTATATTAAAGATTTGCCAAGAGTTACCATGCCATACACAAAAAATTCAGCAGAACTGTCAGATTTTCAAAGATGTGGTTTTGTTAGGCAATCTGAGGCTGGTCTTTGCCAGCGAAAAATTGCCGAAAGTCTTCAAATTCCTCTTGTTACTGTTAATAGAATTATAGTGCAATTCAAAAGCCAAGGAAAAAAATCAACAGATTGTCGTCCCGGCCGAATTTGGCCCTCGGAAAGGAAGCTTCGCTGTTTGAAGAGAATTGTGGAAAACTAACCCTGTTCGAAGGCTTCTGACATTGCAAAACAGCTAGAAGTTAATCCAACAACGTGTGTTACATGTCTGCATTATCTTTGGTATTATGTACGAGAATATAGAAGAAAACGTCTCCTTAACCAATTAATATCATGAAATGAAAGAAGTGGGCTAAAGAGATGTCAGAAAAATCCAGTCCATTTTGGGATAGAGTGATTTTCTCAGATGAATAGAGATTTGTATTATTTTCAGAGAGTGGACGAGTTTCGGTCTGGAGGCTTCCCAATCAAGAATTAACCGTTGTCGATTTGGTTCATCATTTTCCCTTTTCCATACAATAAAAAAAGGGTTTTTTCTCGGATTTTTGTATGGTAGTTGAAAAGACATTAGCGCCTATTTCTAATTCAGTATGCGGACAATTAGCCGACCCCTCATTATAATTATGTATACAATTATAGACTATTTTGTATCTATCTATCTATCTATCTATCTATCTATCTCTCACTATATATACATACATATATATATATATATATATATATATATATATATATATATATATATATATATATATATATATATATCTAGTATATTTGCCATCTAAATATGGCTAACCACTAAGGGTAGATGTTACTGTAGCTTGTAGCCCCAGGAGAACATCTTCTCCAGCTGGCTATTGATACACTTTCTGTGCCCTATCGGTTTTTGCAAAGGGAGGTCATCCTTCCAACGTCAACCTAAGTGATACACACGGACTGCAGTTTCTGGGTATTGACCCGTCATCAGCGCACGATAAACACTGGTTTTCAATGAAAGTGTCCCAATGCAAATATGTATACCCTTTTCTCCAGTGACTGATCTTGAAAAGGTGTATACAAGCAATAATAAATCTCTGAACGAGGTATAGACAGTAACTGCACGACAATGTGAAGTATATTTGCCATCTAAATATGGCTAACCACTAAGGGTGGATGTTACTGTAGCTTGTAGCCCCAGGAGAACATATTCTGGAGCTGGCTATTGACACACTTTCTGTGCCCTATAGGTATTTGCAAAGGGAGGTCATCTTTCCCTCGTCAACCTAAGTGATACGCACGGACTGCAGTTTCTGGGTATTGACCCGTCATCAGCGCACGATAATCACCGGTTTTTGATGGAAGGGACCCAATGCACAAATTTTATCCGCAGAGTTTACAGAGTGACAAGGGCCAAATTCGTGTTTGATAAGTGCCAATAAACGAAACTCTCTAACTTTTGCCAATGATATATATACATATTACATATATGTGTAAAAAACATCTCATTACGCAATTGAACTAATGAAAGAGCCTCTACTTGGTCGCTCGACACGCTAAAAATAGCAGCCAAAGTAAGCCCCTACCTAAATCACACGCCCACTGTCCGTAATATCCTGGATTATCCCTAAAAAGACGGTTTGCTGAAGGCTGGAATGTCTTTGGTGATAGGTTTTCTTTATCAGGGTTATTTTGAGGCTAAATAACAACAAAAGTATGGTAAATTTCTGTATTAAACCCGCGACATTTTCACTAAGAAAAAAAACTTGGATTTTTTGTGTGGAATCAATTACCCCGATCTCCTAACATGCTGCAAATCCCTTATTCTGGTTAAGAAAAGGGAGAGGCGAGGGAGGACCCACCTATCCCGGAATAATTGGAAATTTTTTTTTCGTTGAATGAATTCATGACCTAATATGCTACAAAACACTTTTTTGTGTCCGAAAAACGTGGTGGGGTGAGGTGGAAGCCTCGGAACTTTCACCCCCACCGCACCCCTGTTGCTTTTTTCACCCGCACGATTTTCACTGAGGAAAAGTTGTCTTTCACCGCACCAGAAAAAGTGTTTTGTAGCATATTAGGTCACAGGAATTCATTCAACGGAAAAAACAATTTCCAATGATTCCGAGATGAGTGGGACCCCCACTTATTCCGAAACAAAATTTGCAGCATATTTGGAGGTCAGGGTACTTGATTCCACGGAAAAACCTCCAATTTGGCGGGGTTTTTTCTTAGTGAAAATCGTGAGGGGTATAAAATAGAAATTTATCATAATGTTGTTATATAGCGTCACATCAACCCTGATACAGCAAACTTATCATCAAAGGCATTCCAGCCTTCAGCAAACCGTCTTTTTAGGGATAATCTAGGACATTACGTACAATGGGCGTGTGATTTAGGTAGGAGGATCTTTGGCTGCTATATTTAGTGACCAGGTAGAGGCTCTTTCATTGATTGCGTGATGAGATTTGTGAACACATACATGTATGTATATATATCATTGGCAGAAGTTAGAGAGCAAATCAAAAGCTGAGAGTTTCGTGTATTGGCACTTATCAAACACGAATTTGGCCATTATTACTCTATAACTATAATATACTATAATATTATTTTAATTAAAAATGAACACCTGCTACACTGCCCACCTTCAGTTCTAACATTTTTTCTACTGAACCAAATTTCAAACTATTTATGCCAAAGTATAGCTGAGGAGGTGTCCTCTTGAAAACTATTAACAGTTTGCAATTTAGTTGAGAACTGAAGTAGTGGTGAAGCTTGGAAGCTGCTGTGATTGACGAAATGGACTTAAGAATATATTCAACCATTACCGTGATTAAATGAATCATGCCTAAAAAACTGTGAAAGTAGAATGAGATAGATACAGAGACAAAGATGCATAATTGTTACATATCGTATAATTACTGACAGTCACTAACCTAAGCTTAATTTTCTCATTTAGTTCGACCTTATTATTCATTGGTGACTGTAATTAAATGTGGTGTGTGGAAAGGACGGCTTATTTATTACGTCAGAATAGAAATCTCATAGTTTCTCCCTCTGAAGTCAACAAGGAGAACTAAAACAGCAATGTATTCAGCATCTATTTCAATTCGTGAAATCAGAGTGTTCGATGTCTTCACGACGATCAAGTGGATATTAATGCAAATATTAATTAAATCACCATTAAAACACACCACAACCAGCACCACCAAACAAAAGAAAACAACGAAAGAATCAGTTGAGAGAATGTCGGTGAAATGAAAAGAACGAATGTGTAGAAAACATGTTTCAGTGTTACCTGTCAATATTTTTAGCAAGGATACAGAAATAACAGACGCAGCACAAAGTGTCTTCAGGATTTGCAGTGCTACTTTGTGACCGAACCTAAGAATAGAAAAACCGTGCAGCATATGTATGTGTGTGTGTTTGTGTATAAGTATAGAAAAGCGGTGTGGCATACATACATACATACATATATATGTATATATATATATATATATTTTTATATATATATATATTTATTTATATATATATATACATATATATATATATATATATATATATATATATATACACATTCATACTCGCGTCGGTCGGAAATCGAACCCAGACTGCTCGCGTGGCAGGTACGTATTTTACCACTGAACCACCGAGGCATAATGACCACCGGGTGAGCTGGCAGAATCGTTAGCACGCTGAAGGAAATGGCTAGCCGTATTTCACCTGTCGCTACGTTGTGAGTTCTAATTCCGTCCTGGTTAACTTTGCCTTTCATCATTTCAGTGTCGATAAATTAAGTACCAGTGAAACACTGGGGTCGAAGTAATCGACCGGCCACCTCCCCACAAATTTCAGACCTTGTGCCTTTAGTAGAAAGGATAATTACAGTGTTTGCTTCTATTAGGGTATAATATAATATTTGGAAATTAACTATGTTGTTAACACTGATTCTTAATTAAAATTATTTAAAGAAATAATTTTATGTGCTAAGTTTATTAAAGGAACATTTTTATATATATGACGGGTACTAATCGGACCATCATCTTTCTTAAACCTGTAACATGTACATCCTCCTGCGCAAGTATAAGCCTATTACACGCAAACATCGGTTCTATCATATAAGTCAATGAACAAAACGCCCCCTCCCCCGTCCAATGAACGGTGCTGACAAGTGAATTAATTAGCATGGGAAGAAACTCCAAGCACAAACTCCCATTCCCCTGTGAGTGCCGTGAGAAAGGAAAAAGCTGGTGTTGTCAACCTTGACAGAAAATCAAGGAATACAGTCCTTCAGTTCAGTTCAGTTCTTTGACACACTACAAGTAAATCTAGTCCTGTAAAGCTACTCACCTAGAAGGCCACTCCAATATAAAAACCTTCATCTGTCACTTCAGATCTCTTAATCCGCTAAGTCGCTGTAGTTAGACCTCCAGATCTAAAGAGTGGGATCAGAGTGTACAGACTGAACTTCGCTTTATGAACATAGGGCAAGCAGGAACAAAAGCTCCACAGCACAATCATTGGTTTACATAGCCACTTGGGTGCCTGCCACTCTTCCTCGTGTTCTTCGGACACAGTACCCACCATCGCCAATTATGAAATTTTTACGGAATGATAATTCTTAATTGCAAAGAAATTCTAGCAACCTACTAATTCCATCGAATCATGACTGATGTAAAGCAAATTTTAATCCACCGGGATTTAAACTTCAGAAATAAACCTAAGTAAGTAAACTACTGACTGAAATTTGGTAGAGTATATTTTGGCTTCTGTCTCTCTACCTCTTCAATTCATTCACACAATATTGTTAGAATGGTTCACCTTTTAGCTATTGCAGAGTAAACCCCGAGTGAAACGATTTCAACTATAGACATCAGAAAGAAATTGAGATATATGCTGCCAGTTAGAACTTCCAGCATTTGTGTCATACTGTTCCATGCTGCTGCATTTACAGCCCTGTTAAAATCAAAAACAAACTAAATTAAGTTACACTACAAATATCAGAAAACATCGAACAACGTAAGAAAACTCATGTTCACCGCGTTCAATGCCAGCAGCTTTGATACATAAGTAAGATCATATTCTCATATGCATAAACACACACAATGCATTCAGATATACCGCTACACTCAAAGAGACTCGGCCACAGACGAACACATGTAATATATATTTAGCATCTTAGGGAATGTTAATTCAATTAAATGTTTCCACCGTAATCTAACATTTCCAAAGTTAAAACAAGAATTTGTGATGGAAGACTTGACTGAGATCTGCTCAATGAAAATACGTTTGTTATTTAATAGAATTTTTTTTCTTCGCCCCTTTCAAACATAGCCATGCTCAAGAGCCCAAGTTTCTGTGATGTATGCGTTCCCCACAGCTGGACGCGACGCCAGTCCATCGCAGCGTTACTCAAGAAACAGGAAGAGAGAGTGAGAGAAAGTTGTGGCGAAAGAGTACAACAGGGGTCGCCACCGTCCCCTGCCGGAGCCTCGTGGAGCTTTTAGGTGTTTTAGCTCAATAAACACACACAACGGCAGGTCTGGGAATCAAAACCGCGATCCTCTGACCGCGAGTTCGCTGCCCTAACCATTGGGCCAATACGCCTCAACATTTACTAGGATTTAGAGAGATAAAATTATTTAGACTGCCAATATACAGCAGCAATACGCGTTTTATGGAACAAATATTTCCAATTTAATTAGTTTCTGCTCATCTACATCACCAATGCCTTTGGAATGATGTGATACCCACGTCTTCTGATCTTGCAAATTATAAAATATTGGGTCTAATAAAATATTGGAACACAATCTAAACAAAAGTATCGCTCTTCATCATTCTTCCGATAGGCTTATGGTAACTCTAAAAATAATATCAACAATAAATCGGTGAAACTTACATTTCTATAGAAATAACTACGGTAACTTTTCTCAGATAGGATGATTTAAAGAAATCGCGTAAATGCGTAAGCATTGAGATTTCTTTTTCATTGTCCGGTTGTACTGTTGTGATGTCAATCGGGGCTGTGGACTCGCTACTTCGGCATCCAGAACTGGTTTCATTTGCGGGATTAACAGTCTCTTTTGAAACGTCTTTTAATGTAATACTCCAGACATTATTAAAATCAACTTTGTTTTGTTTCGCAGCTCTTTTGATAATTTTCTTGGCTTCCTTTATTTTCGAATTAGCAAATAACCACCGGAGAGATTCCTCCAGGAAACTGCAAGCATGGAAAAATAATTTTGTAGTAAGCAGGGATTATAAATTACATAGATAAAACGATAAACGTCGCCCTTTTCAAACCTATCCAGCCTCATGGGCCCGGTTTCCCGGTTTCTGTGGCGTATATATTCCCCACTAGCTGGACAGGAAGCCAGTCCATCGCAGCGTTACTCAAGAAACACGAAAAGAGAGTGAGAGAAAGTTGCGGCGAAAGAGTACAACAGGGGTCGCCAAACCCCCTGCCGGAGCCTCGTGGAGGTATTTAGGTGTTTTCACCCAATAAACACACACAACGCCCGGTCTGGGAATCAAAACCGCGATCCTCCGACCGGCCATTGTGCCTCCACAAATTACATAGATAGTCGAGTAATTGTAAGCATGCATATATATTTTTTGTTTTATTTACACACACGTAAATCCTTTACAGATTTTATATATTAAGAAAAAGGAGATAATCAAAATGTTGCATAATTATTTATTTATCGCTTTCATCTCGCTTTACAGATTCATCAGGAATGATTATTTTACAGCCAATTTATGTCTCTTATCTATATTTGAGCCAGTTGAAAACATTTCGAGTTGTTTGTCATTTTGAATCTATATTCATATATATATTATATATATATATATATATATATATATCTTTTTTTATTTTTCTTTTATCTTTTACTTGTTTCAGTCATTTGACTGCGGCCATGCTGGAGCACCGCCTTTAGTCAAGCAAATCGACCCCGGGACTTATTCTTTGTAAGCCCAGTACTTATTCTATCGGTCTCTTTTGCCGAACCGCTAAGTGACGGGGGCGTAAACACACCAGCATCGGTTGTCAAGCAATGCTAGGGGGACAAACACACAAACACACACACATATATATATATACATATATACGACAGGCTTCTTTCAGTTTCCGTCTACCAAATCCACTCACAAGGCATTGGTCGGCCCGGGTCGGGTTCAGTCCCACTTGCCCAAGATGCCACGCAGTGGGACTGAACCCGGAGCCATGTGGTTGGTTAGCAAGCTACTTACCACACAGCCACTCCTACGCCTATATAATATATAAATAAATATATATATATATATACATATACATATGTATGTATATATGTATGTATGTATATATATAATTTAATAAATAAAATATATGCATACATATATTACGTACCTACATCTACATGTATATATACATGCATATATATATATATATATTATATATATATATATATATATATATATATATATATATATATATATATATATATATATTTATATGAGTACAGGACACCATAAATAGACGTAGAACTCAAACGAGAAACGAAAACATAAAAACATGGAACGGCCTTTTTTTAACAACGAAAAACAAAGCACAAGACAAACAACACCAGGAACATTCCCCTTCATCAGCTGTCCCCGGTTCGACTGCATGCGTCTTTCGAAGGTAAGGACAGGTAAGGGCCTATTTTTAAGCCTAGGCCCTCAATATTGGTTTCTTTGTCCTGTTTTTATTCTTTATGTGTACTGTATTTTTTGTATTTGTATGTTTATTCTGTATTTTTATTTTTATTTTTATTTTTATTTGTATTACTTTTACGTCCTGTTCTTGTCATATTTTTTTTTCCTTGGTTTTACCCCTCTGCAAAGGAATTTTATTTAATTCCTTTGAAGGAAGTAACAGTCCGACGGGTCGTGTTCTCTCCTTACCTTCGAAACACGCTTGGAGTCGAACCGGGGACAGCTGATGAAGGGGAATGTTCCTTGTGTTGTTTGTCTTGTGCTCTGTTTTTTCGTTCTTAAAAAAAGTCCGTTTCCATGTTTTTATGTTTTCGCTTCTCGTTGAGTTCTACGTCTATTTGTGGTGCCTATGAGCACCACCAGCAAAAATATTTTTTTCCTGTCTTCCCTTCTCGGGATCTTTCCTTCTCCTTGTTTCCGACGAAGAGCTCCGCTCGAAACGTTAAACCCTCCTTCCCTTCTTTCCTGAGCGTCAAATAATACTTTAATTTGTTCCACGTCCTCGCGTTGCTGTGTTTTTTTCTGTGTTTTCTTGTTTGGATTAACTTTTATATATATATATATATATATATATATATATATATAATATTATGTGTGTGTGGTGTGTGTGTGTGTGTGTGTGGTGTGTGTGTGTGTGTGTGTATATACATGTATATATACATATAGATGTAGGTACGTACATATATGTATGTATGTATGCATATATTTTATTTATTAATTATTGTATGACTGAGCGCCCTCGCGTCGTTTCGTTTCTTTTCTTTTCTCCAAGGACTTTTTCATATATATATATATATATATATATATGTATATAATATATATGTGTGTGTGTGTGTGTGTGTGTGTGTGAAGTATATTTGCCATCTGAATGTGGCTAACCACTAAGGGTGCATGCTACTGTAGCTTGTAGCCCCAGGAGAACATCTCCAGCTGGCCATTGACTGAAAAAAGGATATATGTATTCGCATCGAAGACCGGTGATTGTCGTGCACTGATGACGGGTAAATACACAGAAACCCGGGGCCGAGCGTATCACGTCAGGTCGACGATGGGAAGGATGGCTTCCCTTTGCAAATACTGATAGGGCACAGAAAGTGTGTCAATAGCCAGCCGGAGAAGATGTTCTCCTGGGTCTACAAGCTACAGTAGCATCCACCCTTAGTGGTCTTTTCCTAGAATGGCTTACACTGATGATAGTTCATTTGGTCATTGTTTTTCTTTTTTGTCAGTTGTCACGTTATACAGCTGTAGAATATTTGTTTGGGAAGTTTATTAAATGTGTGTGTATGTGCGTGTATGCGCGCGCTCGTATGTGTATGTGAGTGTATGCGCGTGCTCGTTTGCTAAAGTGAATTATTCCAGATTTTTTAGTAATAGTAATGACAAAGTTTTATTGAGGATTTCTCGTGCATTCATAATATAACTTAGATAAATTAGTTAACTTAGATTGGTTTCGGCCATGATCGGCCCGGGTCATAATAAATCAATACCACCACCTAATTGTTTCGGGACACCATGCAATCGATGTGTAAGGGCTTTGTCAACATCGGCATTATTCGCTTTATTTGGGTATTTGCCATTGAGAGGTTTTTCTTGCCATTTATCAGTCAGAATATCTAAGGCAGCAGTTTTAGCAGGAGTTTTCATGCGATTAGCTTTTTCTGCGTTTGTTTCTAGTATGTCTAATTCTGGAGTTTGTTGTATTCGGAATTCACTTAGCTATTCCTTTGCCTGTTTTGTTACTGAGCATGATGCTTTCTTCTCTTTATGTTTTCAAACAAGTTTTAACATCCAGTCCGCAGAGCTTTTCAGGTAGGTATGTAGGCCAACTGTGGCAATCTTCATTGTTAATTCCAGTTGTAAATGTCCATGGAATCCCTCTTTTCCTGGCAGATAAAGCCGTTCTATATCTGCCTTAGGCTGGTGAATTCTATGCATTGTCAACAGTTTTCGTATTTTTCTGTCACGATTACATATTTCAGTAATTGACCAGTTGATGATATTGAAACTGTAAGTCACGACTGGTATGGCAAAAGCATTGATTGCTTCGATCTTGTTTTTTACATTCAGCTCTGCGATAACTTTCTCTTCTGAATCTTTCCCTCATCACTGCATATTTGATTCCGTCACCTTCAATTACCCCTAGTTATTTGAAGCTCTCCGCTGGTTCAAACTCTTTTATGATATTCTGCTGGTCAAGGTTAACGTTAGATGTTTCTTCCAATTTTCCCTTGATAAAGGTAGCTTTTACAGACTTATCGAAGCCAAATTGCATCTTGATGTCATCACTGAATTATTTAACAATCGCTAGTAACCCCTTGAGTTGTTGGTAATTTTTTTGCAAGGAGCTTTAAACAGTCCATTCTTTTTATCAGACATTTTATAACCGTACTGTGTATCATTGAGCAATTTTGAGAGTGGTATTAACGCTAGACAAAAGAGGAGTACTGATAGTGAATCACCCTGGAAAATGTCACATGAAATACTTACATCTCCAGCTTTAGAGATTCATTGTCACTGTTCAAAGTCAGTGTGGTTCTCCACGATCTCATACTTACAAACAAAAAGTTTCGCAGAGTAGGAGCTATTTTATACATTTCCAGACATTTCTTAATCCAGCTATGTGGTAGGCTATCAAAAGCTTTTTTATAGTCTACACAGGCTATTGACAAGTTTTTGTGTCGTTTGCGACAATCTTCTAAGATCATCTTATTGATGAGTAGCTGATCTTTACAACCATAAGATCAACGTTTAAATCCAATATCCTACTTTCTATTAAAAATCTATATGGGCAAGTGTTAGCGTTTTATACATTGTTGTTAAGTAGGTTATGAGTGGATAATTTTTTGGTTCATTTGTTTTATTTTTTGAACGTAGGAATGCTAAACCATTAACTAGCCAAGAGGAGATCATAATAGGATGTTGCAAAACATCGTGGTAAAGGTTTGTTAGTAGTTCTTGGATCTCTGGGAAGGCATTCAATCAAAAGTTAGGAATTTTATCCTTTTCCTGGAGACTTCCATTTGCTTGACCTCCTGAGAGCAGATTTATATTATTCTACTTGACACCCTTCCACTTTTGCTCCTCTAAGGGGTCTAAGTCTGTAGATATTCTATCAATCCAAGGGGTCTTCTCATTGTGTGGTTTTTCTTCTCTGCCACAATTTTATTCCAAATTCCTACGCTTCTTCTTTTGATGGGTCTGGCTTTACTGTAACTCGTATCTTCCCTATATTCCTTAAACAAATTGCATCGACGATTAATCTGGTTTGTAATTTGCTTTGTTATCATTGAAGCATGACGAGCTTCGACATTCACATTAGGTGACGGATTTGTCTGTTAGGGTCAATTATTTTCAGACAACACCGTCACCGAATCCTCTGCATGTAAACATTGCTCGTACCGTAGCTTCTTAAGACTAACAGATCTGTATTTGTCTGGGGGTTTTTGGGTTTTCTGTTGATAGTTTTATCTTCCAGCATAGTTTTTTAAACTTATGAATGGTTCGCTCTGTCTGTGTTAGTTGGGAAAAGTTTAAAATAAATAATAAGGAAAGAGTTTTGTTTGTATTAGTTTTTGCTTTCGTTTGTGACACGTGATTTCATTGAGTGAATGTGTGTCCTGTAAATTCACATAGTTGTGTAAACATTGAGATGTATGTGTAGTCCTATGGGATCAGAATGTATATATGATTATATAGACGTTCGAGTGTATGCGAATTACTCAATTTATGTACTTACAGATTTTTCCATATCTATTTTATAATTTGTAAACTTTCCATTGTTGACGTCATGTGTGTGTTTCGCACATGTTTCACTCAAACATCGTGTATAAGAAAAACTGTGCTTTGTACGCAGTAAAATTTCGTTTTTCTTTATTATTTTCGTTAAAAGACCGCTTCCTTCAAGTCTTATACAGGTTCCTTTATCTAATTCTATCGATGTTATTGGATTAGATTTGCTTTTGAATGGGGAGTCCGGTGTAGCACGTCCATGTTGTTATTCAGCGCGGGGCTATTATCATTATTATTATTATTATTATTATTATTATTATTATTATTATTATTATTATTATTATTATTATTATTATTATTATTATTATTATTATTATTATTATTCAGTAGTTTTATTTTTATAGCGTGCTTTCACTTCACTACCGAGTGCAGCTCTGTGTACCTTAGGTATGTGCTGTGATTTGTTGTGATGCTCTGATGGTTATTGTATGGAAAGTGTTCTGCGTAGGATGTGTGCAGTGCCTAGTAGTGCAATTTTCTGTATGTTATATGTGTTAGTAAGTGCTGGTGTTTTTGTTATGTCTGAATTTTTTTATTATATTATTATTATTATTATGATTATTATTATTATTAATTATTATTATTATTATTATTATTATTATTTATTATTATTATTATATTTTATTGTTATTATTATTATTATTATTATTATTATTATTATTATTATTATTATTATTATTAGTATTAGTATTATATTATTATTATTATTATTCTATGTTTGACTTTGCTTTATATTTGTACAAGTTTGGCTCCAAGTTCTCACCCCAGACTCAAGAGACAACAGGCTGGATGTTCACGTTGTTGTTATGCCTAGTTGCCATAGATTTGGTTGTTTTTTTTTTTAGTGTTGTCTAGTGGATGTCTAAAAAAAAATTATGTTTGTTTTAAACCTGAGATTACATGAAAGTATTTTTTGCGTAGGATATGAGCAGTTCCCATGAGCACTATCTCTTTTGAATTCTCTGCTATTTTGGGGCTTCCTCCTGTATCTGAGTTAGGTAGCAATCAGCCACTTTGCTATCATTCCCAGGGCACCTATGACAACAGGTATTGTTTTAGTAGTCTCAGGTTCCACATTTTGCTGATTTCTATTTCAAGATCTTTATATTTGCTCAGTTTTTGGTAGGTCTTGACAGATACGTTTATATCGATTGGGACAGTCATATCAATGAGGATCTGTTCTTTGTCTGAAGCCTTTCAATATGATGTCTGGCGTATTTGCATCTATCTTTCTGCCAGTTTGAATGGTGAAGTTCCAGAGGAGTGAGATGTGGTCATTTTTAAGCACACTGGGGGTGGTTTATGTTCCCACCAGTTTATTTTCATGGGACAAATCCAGGTTTTTGCAGATTACCCAGTGAATTTATTATTATCATTATTATTATTATTATTATTATTATTATTATTATTATCATTATTATTATTATTATTATTATTATTATTATTATTATCTCTTTACTACAGGTTTTGTTTGAGCTCATAGAGTCTTGCATGCGTAGCGGGCCTACTATTTGCAGCCTACGGTTCCATGCTGTTCGTTATTTTTCAGCTATCTAATACTTTCCTGATTATTCTGGCCATGCCAAGGAGATTATTATTATTATTATTATTATTATTATTATTATATTATTATTATTATTATTATTATTATGTTTTTTTTCCTCTTTCTTCAAATTTTCTTCCGTTTCTCGCGAGTGTTTTCCATACACCTAGGGCAGAGAAGGGCATGTATGCATTCCCCAGATTACACACCGCAATTCACAGATAAAATGTATTTAAAAATTAATAAATAAATAAATTCATGGATGTTATTTTCACAACGATAATGCTCTTCTCATTACATGAGCCGTTCCAGTTAATAACGATTTTTTGCACTTCCTGTAGGGATGGTAAGCTTGAAATCATTTTCAAATAGGTTTTCAGTACCTTCTTTTATCATTCTAGAGATCTTACAATCACTGTACTGTAGTCTCTGAGATGCCACATTTTTTTCAATTTCCATTAGCAGGTATTTATATTTACTAATCTTGTCAAATTCTTTCGCCGCTATATTGTGATCACAGAGAATACTCATGTCATTAAAACAAATCCTTTTTGTCTGATCTTTCATATGATATCCGGTTTATATGGCTTTTATAGTCCTGTCGGTCTGCACGGGGAAGTCCCATAGAATCGACACATTTTCTTCCTCAGTCACAGCTTCAGGACGATGTTTATACATTTGTCAGCGGTTTTTGATTTTATAATGTCCAGTGTAATACTGGCCGATCTGTCTGTCTTGCTTTATATTCTGCAGGTGCTAAGACCTACACCCTGAGATTAGGTGGCTATTTTTCAATCTCATCGTTACAGAATCAGCATTTTGGGTCAGCTCAAATTTTCATCATATTGGCTTGGTAGTTCCGGGTAAATAAGCGTTGGTCTTGAGCAGCTAATATGAAACCTTCACTCTCTACTTTTAGCCCTGAACTTCGTAACCATTGGTGCGTGTGTTTCTGGTTGACATCAGCTTGTTTGCTACGGGTCACATACTTGCCGTGGAAAGGTTTCTCTTCCCATCTGCTAGCTAAATTTTCATGTGCTTTTGTCTTTGCAATTAATTTTATTTTCTTTGCAGCTGCAGTTGGCGCATTTCCTTCAGCCTGCTCAATCTGGTGGGTATCTAAGAGATCAGCAGCGAATTTCTTGCTCTCTTTGAGAATAGAGTGAAGTTTTTTGAGTCTTTCATGTTTTTCAACAAGTTTTAGGTATTTCATGTTTTTCAACAAGTTTTATTATTATTATTATTATTATTATTATTATTATTATTATTATCATTATTATCATTATTTTTATTATTATTATTATCAATAGTAGTAGAAGTAGTAGTAGTAGTCGTTGTTTTTCTGTTTTGTTGTTGTTGATGTTATTATTATTATTATTATTATTATTATTATTATTTATTTATTATTATTATTATTATTTATTATTATTTTTATCAATATTAATATAATTATTATTATTTACTGCATTTCGTCCGTCTTTGTGATCTGAGTTAAAATTCTGTTGAGGTCGACATTGCCTTTCATCCTTTCGCAATGGATAAAACAAATACCAGTTAAGCACTGGAGTTTGTGTAATCGACTAGCCTCTTCCTCCAAAAATTTCAATTATTCTGTGTATAACAGAAAGAACTATCATTATCATTATTATTATTTTGATGACGATGATGATGGTGACGACGACGACGACAACGACGACAAAAACAACGACAGTGATGATGATGATGTCAATTGAAATATATATATATGTTGGTGCATTGAAAAATATAATGAACTGCTGTACATAATGTATATATGCATGCATGAACGTATGTCAATGTGTGTATGGATGCAAGCATTTAATGCAAAACAAAATAGGGTACTTACAAGAAATCCAAAAGTAAATATCCCGAGATAACAGCATTAAACAGGAAGATCGCATTCCAACTGTAATCCTTCAACATGTAGGCTATGAATCCGAGAGAAGACGTATAAATAGCCCAAATACACATAAATGTACTTGACATAATAATTCGTCTTTCTTTTGCGTATAATTCACAAATCAAATTTAAAGTGCTAAAAACATATGCCTGCGAAAAAGAAAACAATAAAGAAAATTTGGAAATTAAATAGAAAATGTGAAAATTATTGAAAATAGTGCATGTTTCTTTTCAAAGAGTGAATATAGACAAGTATTGAAAGAAAAGTGAATTACTATCGGATAGAATTAAACTTTATTGTTTTGCGTGTATGTCCCGTGATCAGAAACAAATGATTCTGGTTTCCGCCTTTCGAACTGGTCGCAGGATATTGCCATTATATACGTGCGTGTTTGGATAGTTTTGAAGGAGAGAGTAGCAGCACGTAGACAGAATTGTATGTATATATTCAAACTTAATTTATTGTTGCTAACATGACTGAAATAGCGAAACAATTAACCAATGAATACCCTTGGATACAGCAATGAACCCTAATAAACTAGCTAACGTACGAAGATATATTCTCAATGCGAAAAAATATCAGAAATAGAAATAGAACATTTAAAAGAAAAAATACATCAGGAAAATGTAGATAGAAGCCACACAACAATGCCAAATAATATAAACACTGAGACAAACACAAAGACAAACGTAACATTTCCAACAAAAACTATGTAAACAAAAAACAACAAACCCAAACCGTAAGGATGCATAACAATGCACGACAAGCAGCAAGCCAAAACACGACAGATAAATATACGAATGAGAAAGAAAGCGACACAAATGTAAGACCTGGAAACAACGAAGGGGAGCCTAATGATTATGATACTATAAAAAGTAGAATAATCAAAGAACTGAAAAACACAGATCTCAAAATGGACCACCGACCATACCTCCCAAAAATCAAAATAGACAAAATAAAAAAACATCAACTATAAACAGCATAAACCTAGCTGTCATAGAATTAATAGCTACTGAAACAAATAGCGATATCCTTGACTTAGTATATGCAGCAGCCACTGGAGCCACAAAAGAAGCTGGATACCCCCTCAAACCCATCCAAACAGCAGTACCACCACCCAAATAAACCCTGTGGAGAAATATCACCCCCCACCAAAAAAAAAAACAACAAAAAATGAGAAAAGATCTGGCGATTATTAATGAAATCAGTAGACAAGCAACGCTACTGAGCAACAAAAAGAAAACAAAAATACTCCGCAAATACAATATGACAGAAAAAGATTTACCCGAGATAAAAGAAAAGCTAAAGCAAGATATCCTTGCCAAAGCACAAAGGATCCGCCGGTATGAGAAACGCCAACGTTTCTTTGAACAAAACAAACAGTTCAACTCCAGCCTCAAAATGTTCTACCAAGAACTTGGCAAAAATAAAATAGAAATCACTGCAGCACCAACGGCAGAAGAAGTGGAAGAATTCTGGAGAGAAATAATTGTCGGCGAAACGAACACCAAAAAAAAGGAGTATTAAACAACAAACTCATCATCTGAGCAACTTTGGACCCCATAACAACTGAAGAGGTCACCCAGGCACTGCAAAGACTAAGCAACTGGAAGGCACCTGGGCATGACAAGATCCCCAACTTCTGGTTGAAATATCTTACAAGAATGCACAAAAAGCTGGCTGAAAATTTTAACAACATACTGGCAGAGCCAGAGACAATGCCCGAGTGGCTCACGAAGGGGAAAACCATTTTAATTCCCAAATCCAAATGAGACAGCAAAACCAGAAACTACCCTGTAACCTGTCTCCCTACATGTACAAAGCATTTACTGCAGTAATATCGCAAAGATTGAACAGGAACCTGTTTTCCCGAAGAGCAAGCAAGGATGCCGCAAAGGCTCATATGGCTTGTAAAGATCAACTAATGATCAATACAGTCATAACTGAAGACAGCCACAGAAAGAAGAAAGGCCTCAGTATGGCCTGGATCGACTAGAGAAAGGCTTTTGATAGTATTCCCCACACATCGATCCTAGAAACACTAGCCATTAACAAAGTAGCACCAACAATTATAAAATTCATAGGACACTCTATGAATAAATGGCAAACAGTGCTACAGCTCCAAACAAAAGAGGGACTCATGAAAACTAAAGCCATCCCCATTAGAAGATGAATATTCCAGGGAGACACGCTCTCTCCACTCCTTTTCGCTTGGCAACTGCCACCTCTATCTGATATGCTAAATAGAACTGGATGCGGATATAAATGTTACAGCAAAACGATCAGCTACCTTTTATATATGGATGACCTAAACTATACTCTACAAATGACACAACAGCTGGAAACATTACTAAAAGACGTTTCATGGATTCCCACCCAAGAAATAGTTATGAATTTGGATTAGAAAAATGCGCCAAGTAATCCTGAAAAGAAAAAACTAGTTAAGAGTAGCAACATCACACTAGAAAAAGCCAATAAATAAGAGAATTAGACCAAGCCAAACTCACAAATATTTAGGAATTCCTTCAGAAGCAAGGAAAACTGATACAAATAGCGGCAAAACAAAAAATTGTTCTCAGTGTTTAACGAAACTGACAAATACA
>NC_043007.1:40648795-40727325 GCF_006345805.1 Octopus sinensis
TTTGTGTATTTGTATATTTGAGTAAGGACAGTGTTTAATAGTATTACCTCACGAACTATTCCAGCGAAAAATCTGATTGTTGTAAACCACCAATAAAACTGAGAATATGCTGCGATTAAGTTCAAGACTACCAGCAAAATATTACTTGTCACTCTCGTAGGTTTTCGTCCGTATTTTTCTACTAAATATGGTGCTAACAGACCACTGACCACTTGACCCAAAGCATAAACCGTTTGCGTTGATTCAGCCAATCCTAAATTGTTGCAGACCAGGTCCCACTGTAAAAATAAACATAATTTATAGACAATGATAAATTACTTGATTAAGGTGTAGAGTTAAAATTTTGCCTGTTTGTTCTTTTCATGACATCATAGAAAATTTCTAAGGGAGACAATTTCTCCAGGTAAGTCTGTGATACGTTATGTAATGCTGGGAAAGAACAACAAATGTTCGCATTCATGTTGTTAACACACTTCTTTAACAGTTTATAATACAGTTGTGCGTTTCTTGCCAAAAACAACATGCTATCACTTCCCTACCCGCGCTATTCACCAAATTTAGCACCTGCGGATTTCCATCTCTTCCCTAAGAGGAAAATGTAGCCCAAAGGTTACTGTTTTAACGCCGTTGCCGACATCAAGAAGGAACCGCAGGCCGGATTCCAAAAGTGGTAGGAAAGCTGGGACCTGTTTATTGCTGCGCAAGATGACTATTTCGAAGGAGATGATGTTAAAACTTAGGTAAATAAGTTACTTTTTATTAAACATGACTAGTCCGCGAAATTTTTTTTATGCCACCTTGTTTATATACATATTTTCCGTGAATAAAAAAAAAACACCATATTTCGTTACCTCGCAAAAAATTCCTATCTTCCGTTTGTGTATACTTTAAAAGAAGTGGAATAGAAGCGGTAAATTTTCAGGCAATTTAAGTCGGTGAGCTGGCAGAATTGTTCCCACGAGGGACAACATTCTTAGCGGCTTTTTTCCGTCTTTACGTTCTCAGTTCAAATTCGCCGCCGTCGACTCTGCCTGTTATCGTTTCAGAGTCAATAAAATAAGTACCAGTTGTACACAGAGGTCGATGTTATCGGCCTACCCCGATTCCAAAATTGCTGGCCTTGTGTCAAAATTTGAAGCCAATTTTCAGCCATGACATTTACTCTAGTTCTAAGGTTTCAACTGATGCAATGTCAATAGTCCAGCTCTCAACTCGCAGATCATAGTGTTCCGTCTTCTGACAACAATGTGTTTGTTATGTTGTCAACTATTATTTTTCAACGTATAACAGAGTTGAAAATTACTGTAAATAAAACAGTCCAAATGCTAGGAGAATCAATGAAAAGAAATATGGTATTATATTACACTAAGAAAAATAAATGTATGAAATCTTTAAATTAGAAATGTTATATACTTCTGCATGAATATATTCATTTGCTCATTTAATAATTAATGATTGCCTTCATAATTTATTTACATACGAGGCAAAAGTACTAAATGTTATGATACTTGTGTCCATTCTAAGAGTTACAATTTAGAAAGTTACGGTGTTCAGAAGATTTCTACAAACAATACAGAGATGACATAAACCTGACATGAACACATATTAATTCTTAACAACAGTTTAATACAGTAATGGAACTCAACCTACCTGTGACACTATAGACTTATCAACTGGTGTGGTATAGTAATAACCATTCACACAGTCCAGAGTTCTGTTCTCGGTAGTAAGCCCTCCATCGGTAATGATGATGTCTATAGAGCATTTATCATATATCAGATCGGCTTCATCAATCGATATGTTGTATTGATTGAGTTGAAACTCGGTTAGATTATTACATCTGTATTCTGGAGTGATGACTGTGAAACATGGAGGAGAAAGTGAGCTACTTTTATTATAATTAGGACAGTTTACGTATCATACACGGTTGGACAAAATAATGGAAACACCTAGCATCAAATCATCATAATTTTGAAATATCTATAAAACCGTCAAAGCTTGTTTATTGTATATATATTTTTTTTTTTTTTTTTTTTTATTATTATCGTTACTTAATATGTTTTGCTAAGATTGCTGTTTCTTTTCAGATATCATCAGAAAAAGGTAATTAAAATTCATTAAAATGACAGATCTATCGGACTTTCAAATAGGTCAAATTATTGATGTTCGTATGGCAGAAGCTAGCGTAACGAAACAGCCGAAATGTTTGGTGATCAAGAAGTACTGTCTCAAAAGTAATGACACACTTTGAAATAAAGGATAAACCTCCTCGTCGAAACAAATATTTGAAAGTAAACCAAAACTTTCAGATAGGGACCATTGGACACAAGCGAATGTTTTTTAGAAAGGATCGCAAAAGTACAGCTCCCAAAATTACTGCAGAGATTAATGACCACCTCGTGAACCCAGTTTCCACAAAAACTGTTCGCCAGGAGCGGCACAAATCTGGATTTCACGTGAGGGTTGCAATCAGAAAACCACCACTTTGAATAACAAACGTTGCAAAGCGTTTAGAGTGGAGTAAAAACCTACAGAATTGATCTCTAGAGGAGTAGAAGAACGTTATTTTCTAGGACGAGCCATCCTTTACCTTATTTCTGACCAGCGGCCGAGTATACGTGTGGAGACAGCCAAAAGAAACATTTGACGCAGACTGCCTTCTTAAAACTATTAAGCATGGAGGAGGATCTGTGATGCTCTGGGGGACTATATCTTGGAAATGCGCCGGACCAATCATTTACCTTCATGGCAGAATCAATAGTCAAGACTATTTAAGTACTTTATGTGATCAAATTCATCCTATGTTTGCGGAACTGTCTCCAGCGGGAAACGCAATCTTTCAGGATGATAATGCACCAATCACAAGGCTAAATTTGTTACTGAATGGCACGAAGAACATTCTAGTGAAGTTGAACATCTTATCTGGGCTCCACAGTCCACATAGTTCAATATTATTGAATATTTATGGTGCATTTTAGAATTAAGTGTCGATATCCTCTACCATCATCACTACAAGAACTGGATACTGCTTTAACTGAAGAATGGACAAAAATTCCTTTGGAAACAATTCAAACTTTGTATGAGTTCACACCTCGTAGAATTCAAGGTGTAATTACTGCCAAAGGCGGTCCTACTCCACATTAAAATAAATTTGTTTCAAATTTTAAGATATTTCTATTATTTTGTCCAACCCCTGTGTATCTCATTATTTGTTTGCATAATTTCAACAAGAGATAAAGATTCAATGTTACTTCAAAATGTTTAGAAATAGCTAATGCATACATACATACATACATATATACGTGTATGTGCATTAGTATTTTCAAATATGTATATTTGCTTATGTGCATACAGCATATCTCCAAGGTCACTGATAGGTTTCAACTTTTTAATAACTTTCTGAACTTTACAAATAAATGCATGAAATTTTTATACAATATAAAGGACAATGGAAATTAATACGTACAAGTGAAATTTTGCCATACCACTACATCACATATGAAAATTGACATCGCTTAAATGGCAACTATTTTCGGCTTCGCAGGCCCGTACTCTTTCCAAAACTTGAACCATAACACCCTCAAGAGTTTTAGGCCCCACTTCTCTTATTTCTCTGTTGATGTTCTCCTTCAGTTGCTCCAGGGTCTCCGGTTTCTTGACGTAAACCCCCTTTTTCATGTATCTCCCCATGAAAAACCCTGGGTTTGTCAAGTTTGGGTAACGTGAGGGCCATTCAAAGTAGACCTCACACATGGTTCCAGCAAGGTCGAATAACTGTTCATACCGCAAGAGAAACAATGCAGTTGCTACGGCAGTGCTTTGGAGAGAGAATAATTTCCCGCTACGGCAATGTCAACTGGCCTTCACGTTCCCCAGACTTGACAAACCCGAATTTTTCTTGTGGGGATACCTGAAAGAGAGAGTTTACATCAACAAACCGGAGAGCCTGGTGCAACTGAAGGAGAACATCAACAGAGAAATCAGAGAAGTGGGGTTTGAAACTTTTAAGGGTGTTATGGTGCAAGTTTTGGAAAGAACACGGGAGTGCGAAGCCTAAAATTGCTGCCATTCCATCGATGTCATTTTGTATATGGGATGTAGTGGTATTGCAACATTGGGACTTCTACATATTAAATTCTATTGTCCTTTATCTATATACTAGCAGTATCGCCCGGCGTTGCTCGGGTTTGTAAGGCAAATAACTATAAAGCATTTTTAGAGAGTTATAGCCAAAAAATAGCAAAAAAATGCATTAAAAATGGAAAAAATATGATGGTAAATTTTTTTTTTAAATCGTTGACTCATCGTAGACATTTTTTAGAGTTACTTTCCCTTTAAAAAAATATGCATTAAAATGGAAAAAAGGATGGTAAATTATTTTTAAAATCGTAGCTCATCGTAGACGCGCGCTAATACGCAGAAGGGCTCGATATGAATCACGACTAAGGTACCCGGTTTTGGTTAACCGCACCGCAAAATGTGGGTAGTTAGGAATCTAATTCAGAGTAGACAGACACACAACCTTACTTTTATATATAAAGATATAAAACTGAGAATGTGTGTGTCTGTCTGTCTGTGTGAATCCCTAAAACTTGAGAACTACACAACCAATTTCATTCATATTTTACACATGCCTTACTAATTTAACTTCTTGCCCAGGGCGAGCCCACAGCAATATCATATCCTCTCCACTATTTCAGTCTTACGTGTTAAAAGTGAAACAAAAACATTTCTCTATTGTATGTATATGGATGTGTGTATATATATATATATATATATATATATATATATATATGTAGGTCCCGGGTTGATTCGGGGTTAACCACAGTAAATAAGGTACTCAATACATAGCAGAGTAAAATTAATTTATTATATAGAAGCTTCTACAGGACTAGAACTGTTTCATTCAAGAGAAATCTTCAGGAAGCTAGTTAACAAGAATTGTATTGGCATTTATACATTTAGGCAGGTTTAAAGGGGTGTTGTGGGGGACTTTTTGGGGGTAGGCATACGCAAAAAATCATACTTGGGGAGTGGTCAAGGAGTCAGTGTTAAATTAGATAGAGAATAAATAAAAAATAAAAAAAAAAATAAAATAAAAAATACAATAAAAAATAAAATATAAAAAAAAAAATAAAATAAAAAATAGAAAATAGAAAATAAAAAAAAATATTAAAAAAATATAAAAAAATATGTAAAAAAATAAAAAAATAAAAATAAAAATAAAATAAAAATTAAAAAATATTTATATATAGATATATTAAAAGGGGGGGAATAGAGTTTTAGGTAAATAAGGAGATTCTCACTTATACCTCTACACATACACACATATATATACAATCACACATACATATACATATCTACACATACACATATATTTTATACATACACCACACTCACTTGCATACACGTATACACACATGTTATACACACACGACCACACATACATATACACACAGAAAAATATATATATACACATACACACACATCTACTCACATACACGCATACACACACAAATCCATCACACACATGCACACACAGCACACTAGTCCCTATATACACATATATACACATACACACATATATACACCCACACATACACATACAACACATTATATACATACATATGGTTATGTGTATGTATGTATATATATGTGTATGTATGTGTATGTGTGGGTGTATATATATGTGTGTATGTGTTATATTGTGTATATAGGGACTAGTGTGCTGTGTGCATGTGTGTGTATGGATTTGTGTGTGTATGCGTTATGTGAGTAGATGTGTGTGTATGTGTATATATATATTTTTCTGTGTGTATATGTATGTGTGGTCGTGTGTGTATATATAACCATGTGTGTATACGTGTATCCAAGTGAGTGTGTGTATGTATACAATATATATGTTATGTGTAGATATGTATATGTAGGTGTGATTGTATATATATGTGTGTATGTGTAGAGGTATAAGTGAGAATCTCCTTATTTACCTAAACTCTATTCCCCCCCTTTATACATATATATATAATATATATATATATATATATATATTTATTTATTTTTTTATTTTTATTTTTATTTTATTTTTTATTTTTTTACATATTTTTTTATATTTTTTTTTTTCTTTTTCTATTTTTTATTTTTTATTTTTTATTTTTTATATTTTATAGTTTTTATTTGTTATTTTTTATTTTTTATTTTTATTTTTTATTTTTTATTTATTCTCCTATCTAATTTAAACACTGACTCCTTGACCACTCCCCCAAGTCATGATTTTTTTGCTATGCCTACCCCCAAAAAGTCCCCCACCAACACCCCTTTAAACCTGCCTAAATGTAATAAATGCCAATACAATTCTTGTTAACTAGCTTCCTGAAGATTTCTCTTGAATGAAACAGTTCTAGTCCTGTAGAAGCTCCTTCTATATAATAAATATATATATATAAATATATATATATATATATATATTTGTTATATATATATATATATGTATATATTTATATACATATATATAGATACATACATGTATATATATGGATGTATATATATATAACTTAGAATAACTTAAAGGTTTTTGGCCAGTATTGGCCCAGGCCATGTCTAACTTAAAGCACCACCTGGCGAAGTCTTTCAGTTCAGGATTTGGGCACCAAGGCCCATTCGAGCAGAGAGTTTTTTGTTTGCGGAGACATATCCGGGTGGTGGGTGGTTTGTCCGGTACTGTTTGAAGGAATTTGTCCAAAGACTTCTTGAATTTTGTGTGGTCAGTTTTCTTTTTTGACGTGTCCTGGTGTAATGTTGAAGAGAGCGGGTCCAATTGAGGTGAAATAGTTGTGCCCGTTTGTCGTTATGTGATGCGATTTAGATTTTTGTTGTGGACGGATGGCATTGTGGTCCAAGCCTTGGATGCATTTTGAAGGTGATGCCAACATCATTCGGACAGTGCTGATGGAATATTTTCCACATCATACAGATAATGTAGCGTTCACGGCGTCGTTGGTTGAATACAATTTCAGCTTCTCTAGTCTACCCCAGTAGTCAAGGTCTGACATGCCATCTATCTTTTTTGTGATTGACCATTTGGGAGCTTCAATTCTCATAATATTTTGTTTTGTGTAGGGAGACCACAGTGGACAGCAGTATTCAAGGTGGGGTCGGGCAAAAGTGGAGAAGAGAAGGATATAGCGTGGGAATCTCTCGACTGGAAGGTTCTGAGAATCCAGGAACACTTCTGCGGGCCATGTCAACTTTGCTGCTTATATGTGTAGCCCAGCGTATGTTGTTTGTCCACTGTTACTCCCGGTCTCTGATGTTGTTGGATGCCATGAGAATTTCTCCAGAAGGAAGAGAGTATGGGAGTTTCAAGAGCGTCCTCCCTTCCAAAGTGGATCAGTTCGAATTTGTCTTCATTTAGCAACATGTTATCTTTTCCGCCCATTGGACAACAGCCAGTAGGTCTGACTGAAGGTTTATTCGGTCATCCACGGCCATTGATGACCTTCTGGAGCTTGGAATCATCAGCGAAGGTCTGATGTTGCTGTGTTTGATGGTGTCAGTAATATCATTTATGTAGATGATGAAGAAGCATGGGGCCCAACACAGTCCTTGTGGGACACCACTGCTGACTTTGGCTGGGCTGGATTTGACTCCTTCGACTACAACATGTTGGGTTCTGTTAGAGAGGAGCACTTGATCCATTGCAGCAGCTTTCCAGTGACACCAATATTGGACAGCTTTCTCAGAAGGATCTTATGATCAACCCTGTCAAAGGCCTTGCTGAAATCAAGGTAGATGCATCAGTGTGGAACCTTCTCCCAAGCTCTCAAAATGTCATCAAAATGATGCAGTAGCTGCGTCAGGCAATCTCTCCATTACGGAATCCATGCTGGTTGGGGTTCAGCATATTATGACTCTCAGGAAGTGAGTCATACGCGATCTCAGCACCCTCTCAAATACCTTGATGATATGAGAGGTGAGTGAGATTGGACGGTAATTCACGGCAAGCGATTTGTTTTCCTTTTTTGAAAACTGGGACAACAGACTGGGATAGAAGGTCTTCTGGTTATATCCAGCATCCAATGAGTTCCGCCACCAGATTGGCTAGAGGGGGTGCAAGTTGGTTTTGACACATCTTCAAGACACAAGCAGGGAACCTATCGGGACCTACTGCTGAATTATGCTTCATTTCCTTTATTGCTGCTAAGACATCAGGAGCGCCAAATGTTATGTCCGATAAAGTGTATTGGGAGTAACATCACTGATACAGCCAGATCAGTCATATCAGGATTGCTGAAAACAGAGCAATATTGTTTCTTCTGCATATCTCCATGGTTTTGGCATTGTCTTGAAGAGTACCATTTTCATCAATCAGAGGGCCAACATAGAACCTGACTCTGTGTTTTTTTGCAAATGAAAAGAACACTTTGGGATTGAGTTTGATTCTTCTCAATGGCCCAGGCCTCTTCAGCTCTTCGCTGACTATTGATGATAGACATCATGTTGTTTTGGAGTTTATGTTTTTTAATCTCTAGCGACGAGATGGCAGTCAGGTTGTGTGTTGCTGTTGACAGTATTTCAGCATGTTGATCTTTTTGTTGATTCTTTTAATTTTCCTTATGAGAGATTTTTCTATTTCTAGGGATTCGACACTTAGATTTGTTTGCAGATCTTAATGGGGTGTGTCTTGCACATATGTTCGTGATGGTGTCTACAAGTGACTGCCAGGACTTTTGATGTTAGTGGGTGTGTATGTGTGCGTGAAGGACCAATCGACTTGTGCAAGATCATTATTGATCGCTTCCCCAGTTTGCATTGTGGAAATCCATAGTGTCAAATGGATGAACAGGAGGGATGACATTTGTTTTGCATTTTGGCCAGTGAATCTCAGATCAACAGAGAACCATGTCATGGTCGGAGAGTAGGTTTTTCTCCACTGCAATATTGTGGATAGTATCAGTGTGATTGCCTGAAAATTAAGTCTAAGACGTTTTTGTGTGACTCTCGTTGGTTCGAGTACCAGTTGGGACAAGAAAGTCATCCATGAAGTCAAGAAGCGATTCCACTGCCTCCCTGTCAGGGGTTGGAGAGAGAACCTGGCGGCAGACTGTTTGTAGACCAGTCAACCCGGGAAGGTTGAAATCTCCCATCATTAAAATGTTGTCAGGTTGACACTGCTGAATGAAACCTTTATGCTGCTGAGGCATTCCTTGAAGCATGGTAGGGGCGTTTGGGGTGGTCTGTAGAGCCCAACTACTGTTAAGTTGTTGGTTTGACTGAATACAGCGACTGCTTCGCAGTATCCATTCGAAAATATGTTCATGGCTTCTGTTGAGAATGAATCATGGACATAAATGGCAGTCCCACCCTTTCTTCTGCCAACACGATCAGCACGAATGGTTTGAAATTTTTAACTTTCACCTCGGCTTCCAAGTGGAGGTCACTAAGATGGGTTTCAGTGAGGACGAAGAAAGGGATGTGGTTTGGATGGGCCTCGACCCAGTCCTCCAGGAATCTTATCTTCCATTTTTGTGTATTGGTGGAAGGCTGATGCCTTGGGCATAAGCAGAATGTTGAGGCGAGAGTGTGGTTTTAATTGTTTTGGTGATTTGTTTATTTGATTGCTTTTTAATGGCATGTGTAGTGGGGTAATAGTGGTGGATGGCGGTGGGTGATAGCTCGGATGTTTTTTCCAGTTCTTTTGCTAGATTCATTATAGCTAAAAAGAAGGAAGAAGAGGTGTTTCCTGTCTAGGGAACCGCAGGTGACTGTGGCCGCGGCTATTTTATGTGAGTGGTTATCTTTAAATGTCCGACGAGTCCCCGGGAGATGGGTAAAGGGGCAATCCCTGTGCAAGCACAATCTGTCTCGCTGGGAATAGCGGCAGATTTGGGGATTCCTTGTTTGAGATATTGGTGGTTGTGGTGATGTTGTATTATGGTGGTTGCTGTTGTTTTGTGGGGATAGAGCGTTTTGTTCCAGGTAAATGGGTGAATTTGCAGTCTCTATCAGTGCACAGTCTATGGCGAAGAGAATATCGGCAAATGATGGGGTTTTCGAGTGGGTGTGTAGGTGCGTGTGTGTGTGAGCTGTGAAAGGTGTAGATGATAGTTTGTTGAAGTTTTGGCGACCTTTGTGACCTGTAGGAGTAAATTCCTTGAGATAGCATTAGTAGTAGTAGCTGTAGTAGTAGTAGTAGTAGTAGGTAGAAGAGATGTTGACAGTGGTAATGATTGAGGAGGTCGATTCCAAGACAAAGATTTTGTCGATATATAGTGGGAGTAGTACTAGTAGTTAGTAAGCAGAGGAGATGGTGTGACAATGATGATGATTGAGCTGCTGGGGCAGTGAAAGGAAGGGGTGGTGCTTCCTGCTGTGTGACCCTGATGACTGGGGGGTCAATCGTTTCATTTGCAAATCGGCCATTGTAGATGAATCAAGGAGGTTCATCCTGTTGTTGTGTTGAGGTTGTTGTTGTGCCTCTGAGGTTGTTGCTGCTGAAGTTGTTGTTGTTGCTGTAGCTGTTTGTTGTTGTTGTTGTGCTGAGTTTGTTGTTGTTGAGGTTGTTGTTGTTGTTGTTGCGCTGGTGATGGTTCGAAGAGAAAACACATCTCAGTTTATCGAAGTGTTTATTTATTAATGTATATATACATACATACATGTACATATATATAGCTGTATATGTATAGTTGTATATGTATAGATGTATTTCTATAGATATACATGTATGTGTATACATATATGTCTAGATGTATATATATATATAGATGTACATGTAATATGTACATATATATATGCATATCTATATATGCATACATATATACACCCATACACACATACACCTCCCCCCGCACACACACATACATAGGTGCAGTTGTGGCTGTGTGGTAACAAACTTCGTTCCAATCACATGGTCCTCAGTTCAGTCCCACTGTGTGGTAACTTGGCATGTGTCTTAAGCTATAGCCTGAAACCAACCGAAGCCTTGTCAGTGGATTTTGTAGACAGAAACTGAAAGAAATCAATTGTACGTATATGTATGTATATATGTAAGTCTGAGTGTATCTTTCTGTTTCTCCCTCATCACTGCTTCACAACTGGTGTTGGTTTATTTACTACACCCCCATAACCTACTGGTTTCACAAGAACAAACTAATAGAACAAGTAACAGGCTTATCAACATAAAAAAGCACTACGCAGTGTCTCATATTTTTGTTTGCCCACTCAGTTGTATCTATCTATCTATCTATCTATCTATCTATCTATCTATCTATCTATTTATCTATCTATCTATCTATTGTCTATCTATCTATCTATCTATGTATCTATTCTACCTATCTCTCTCTCTCTCTCTCTCTCTCTCTCTGTATATATATATATATATATATATATATAATATATATATAATTATTATATATATATAACACCCTAATGGGAGCCTAAACTCCAAATTTTTAGCTCATTCATTTTTTATGATCCCAAACTAGGTCAAAAGTACTGAATGAATCTTTATGAAGTTTGGAAATTATATTCTATGCATAAGGGCCATAACCCCCATGACAATTCATATATTTTTGCTGTTGATGAAATTTTAAACATAGATATTAGGCAGAAATGAAGTAATATTTATAAAATTTCATCTTCTTACAAGTTAGAAAGACCCCTTCATGGCGACTTAACACCCACAATTTTGTCATTTTATCTAAGCAAAAACGAATACAGTTTTGCTCTTGGAATCTGTAGGGTTACCCGAATATAACAGATGAGCATTATTTGTAATTCAATGGTACAATAGTGTAAGAGTGTGCTTTGACATACACTTACATTGTGATTTCTTCAATGTGGTGCATAAATTGTCAAGTAAATATGAGGCATCTTTGCCTCCACTGATTCAGTTGCAAAGTGTTGAGTAAAGTTATTTGATTGCAGACCTCTTTTCAGTCTTTTTATTATCACTAGGTCACACATAGTCCCCAGATGGTAACATTGATTTCAAAGCCTTCCAAGATGAGTGACTGGGTAGGGTAACTGACTGCTTATTGTGATCATTCGTCGTTTGGTTTCCTGTAGCTTTGCTCTCTTTTACAAACCCAGTGAACATATATTTCCTATTTCAAAGAAATTCAAGCAATAGATATAAGACCCAAGTTCAACAGATTCTCAACAATTCAACTTCTCTCGTTGACATTAGATGCCCACCCCCAACAGGAGCCTTAACTCTCACATTTCGGAGCTCCATGACTTTCATTTTTCAGGAGCAAAATCTTTTTTACAGGTTCAATAAGACTGGAATTTTGGAATATGCGCATAAAATCAGTAGTATGGGATATATGTGGCACGATTACAATTTTAGGGTGTGTAAAGAGGGAAATAACTCTCATCTATATGTAAACATCATGTAACTTTATTTTCTCATGAATAAAACAACCATTCAATAAATTCCGTTTGTGAAATCAGTAAATTCAATAAATAAAATGATTTAACAAACAATCCAACTAAAAAGAAAAAAATGCAAAACTCTAATTTCCTTCAAAGTAAAGTCTTCTGACATCATGCACTTGTAGCACTTCTTCCACATCGTAAAGATCCCATTGAAATCATCTAAACTGAAGGTATCCCGAACCCTAGTCGAATATTGAGATTTGTGGACTATGGTGGCCAGATAAGATGTTCAACTTCACTAGAATGTTTTTTGTGCCATTCAGTAACAACTCTAGACGTGTAAATTGGTGCATTATCTTCCTGAAAGATTGCGTTTCCCGCTGGAGAGAGTTCCGGTACAGTAGGATGAACTTGATGAGGTAAATTGCTTAAATAGACTATTAATTCTGCCATGAAGGTAAACCATTGACCGGCGGATTTTCAAGATATAGCCCCCCTCAAGATCTTCACACATCCTCTTCCATGTTTAAAAGTTGGAAGAAGGCAGTCTGGGTCAAATGTTTCTTTTGGCTGTTTCTACACGTATACTCAGCCGCTGTTCGGAAATAAGGTAAAGGATGACTCGTCCAAGAAAATAACATTCTTCTACTGCTCTAGGGACCACTCTAAACGCTTTGCATCGATTGTTATTGAAAGTGGTGGTGCTCTGATTGCAGCCATCCCATGAAATACGGCTTTGTGCAGCTCCCGGCGAACAGTTTTTGTGGAATCTGAGTTCTCGAGGTGATCATTAAGCTCTGTAGTAATTTTGGGAGCTGTAATTTTTAAAAATTTCGCGTAAGTGTCCGATGGTTCCTATCTAAAAGTTTTCTTCCAGAGTTTTGTTTCGACGAGGAGCTTTTTTCCTCTTTCTCAAAGACTGCCATTACTTTCGAGACAGTACTTCTTGATACACCAAATATTTCAGATGTTTTCGTTACTCTAGCGCCTGCCATACGAGCATCAAAAATTTGACCTATTTGAAAGTCCGATAGATCTGTCATTTTAATGAATTTTAATTAACTTTTTCTGATGATGTCTAAAAGGATACAGCAATTTTAGCAAAACATATTACGCAAAATTTATAATAAATCAAAAAGCATAAAAATATACAAGATTTTGACAGTTTTATCGATACTACAAAATTATGATGCTACGATGTTAGGTGTTTCCATTATTTTGTCCAACACCTGTATATCTCATTATTTGTTTGAATAATTTCAACAAGAGATAAATATTCAATGTTACTTCAAAATGTTTTAAAATAGCTAATACATCACTATACATGCAAACATACATATATACGTGTATTTTCAAATATGTATATTTGCTTATGTGTATACAGCATATCTCAAAAGGCACTGATAGGTTTCAATTTCTTAATAACTTTCTGAACTTTACAAATAAATGCATGAAATTTTTATACAATATAAACGACAATGGAATTTGATATTCACAAGTCCCAATGTTGCAATACCACTAGATCACATATGAAAATTGACATCGCTTAAACGGCAACTATTTTCGGCTTCGCAGGCCCGTACTCTTTCCAAAACTTGCACCATAACACCCTCAAGAGTTTCAGGCCCCACTTCTCTGATTTCTTTGTTGACATTCTCTTTCAGTTTCACCAGGGTCTCCGGTTTGTTGACGTAAACCTTCTCTTTCAGTTTACTCGACTGGTAAAAAAGAGTAGTTCCTATATGTCAAAGGGCCAGCTCAGTCTTCCCGAAAACCACGTTAAGGTACACGTGTCTGTTGCATGCTCAGTCACCTGCACGCTAATTACATAGGCAGGCTACTCCATTAATCTGAACCCTCGTCGTCGTAACCGACGGAGTTCCAGTAGTTATAAATGCAAATGCGCACTCACATATATATATATAATATATATATATATATATATATATATATATATATATATATATATATATATACTTATATGCATGTACATATAAAATATGTATGCATCTGTGTATATGTATGTAATATAGTAATCGGAAATACTTCAATCAGCTGAGATTATCCCCTAAGGGTGTATTCAAGTCTAAAACTGTAGGCAAAGACAAGCTATTCCTATCATACTCGCTGATCCAGTTCCTTTGGTAATGAAGACAATGTTGTTTGAAGAGCATTTAGCCCCCGCCTTCGGTCACGAATAACCATGGGATTGCACCTAGAAAGTTACCTATGGGGGCTCAAGTCCAGGCAAGGTTGTTTGTGGAAAACCATCAGTCACCCATTCATATTTCCCTCTCCCCTCCACGACACCGATTTTACCCAAGGGAAAGGCAAAGGCCGATACAGCTTGGCACTAATGACATTATAACTCATTTCTACAGCTGAGTGAACTAGAGCAACGCGAAATTAAGTGTTTTTCTCAAGAACATTCTAACCACTAAGCCTGCCTTAAATCAAGTTTCGACCTAGTTAGATCTCTTCAGTGAAGTACATTAATTTGCAGTTGGCTTCACCTAAAATGTTCAAGTAGATATTGGTTTAAAGAAAAGCATACCGACAATGAGTAGAGGAAAAATACCTTTAACCGTAATGGTCAGAGGAGTTCTGTCCATCTAAACACGAAGATTTTTCTCTTTCTCTCTCTCTTGAAACTACCCAGTTCCTTCTTTATTTGTTCAACCTTTTACCCTTTATCATTTACTTGTTTTAGTCATTAGACTGCAGCCTTGCTAGGGCACTGTCCTGGAGAGTTTTAGTCGAACGAATCAACCTCAGTACTTACTATGTGACAAACGCATACAGAAACGCAAACACATGCAAACACACACACATACATAAATATGTATATAAATATATATGTGTATGTGCATATATATATCTATATATATAAAACTGAGAATGTCTGTTTGTCTGTGTGTCTATGTGAATCCGTAAAATTTGAGAACTATAGAACCGATTTCATTCAAATTTTACACATGCCTTACTTAAGGTTCATATAGTGTCATGGGCAAACATTTTCTAACTTCTTGCCTAGGGCGAGCCCATAGCAATATCATATCTTCTCCACTATTTCAGTATTACGTGTTAAAATGAAACAAAAACATCTCTCTATTGTAATGTCAGATACTTTCTCTTTAATATTGTAACTATTATATAGGAGGGATGAACTATTAACAGTGAACATCCATTTTGGAAGAAGAAGATCCGCTATGGTCTTATATGCTATACCTCTGGCTAAAAATTCATATTAATCACATTAATAATCAATTTTTCACCCTTATTGTTTTAAATTTAAATTTAAACCTAGGACCATGTGTTTTGGAAGGAAGTTTGTTACCACATAGCCACACTTGCACCTATGTATGTGAGTGTGTGTGTGTATGTGTGTATAGCTGTTTATGTATGCATTTATTTCTATACATATAGATGTATATGTATACATGTATATATATATATATATAAATGTACATGTAATATGTACACATATATATTCACATATACACATGCATACATATATACACCCATACACACACACATACATAGTTGCAAGTGTGGATGTGTGGTAACAAACTTCGTTCCAAAACACATGGTCCTGGGTTCAGTCCCACTATATGGTTACTTTGCATGGGCCTTCTGCAAGAGCCTCAGGCTAACTAAAGCCTTGTCACTGGATTTTGTAGACAGAAACTGAAAGAAATCAATCGTATATATATGTATGTATATATGTAAGTCTGTGTGTGTGTTTTTGTGTTTCTCCCTCATCACTGCCTCACAACTGGTTTTCGTTTATTTGCATCCCCATAACTTACTGGTTTGACAAGAAGAAACTGATAGAATAAGTACCAGGCTTATCAAAATTAAAAAACCCACTACGCAGAATCGCATATATTTGTTTGCCCACACAATTTATATTTGTGTGTGTGTGTGTGTGTGTGTGTATACTTACATACATACATACATATATATATAAAAACATTCATTCTTATATTATTGCGGCGTTACGTGCACCCCCCCGTTTGTTTGTCCAATTTTAAACCCTGCACGACTTCTATACACACTGTCTTTCCTACCCGCCATTGCTTCTTCACCAAACTTTTTGGCGCCCTCCGATTCTTCCCCTCTCTTCCTCCCATCCTCCTCCCCTCTTCCTCCCATCCTCCTTAATCCCTTCTTTCTCTCTTTTTCTCTTGGTCACTGATTCTGTCCCCTGCCTTCCACCCTCTTTGATTCCCTCTCTCTCTATCTCTCTTTCTCTCTCTCCTGCAACCTGCTGCTTCTTAAACCATTCTGTTGGCCTTCGTATCTCGACCACATGTGTCCCCGCTACCGAAACGGTAATTATTTCTACGCCAGCTATGTTGTTGTTGTTGTTTTTGTCTCATTTGGTCTAAAGTCGTATGACAACCACCGTTATATATTTTTTTTATTCATTACTGTTTTCAATTTCGTTTTCGTCTCTTGTATTCACATCCGTCTTGTGCGTTCACATTCCTGTCTTCTACCAAGAAATCTAATGCTTACAGCTTAGTTTTTTTTCTTGGGGCTGGCCGATTTGGAGCAAATATCAGAATTGAACAGCCGAAATTTGCTAGATGATTCGGTGTCTGACTGAAGATTGAAGGCTTCGAATGATTTGTCTGTGTTCCGTGTTCGTCCCTTCCTGTATTTCACGTTCATTATATATAAAAACATTCATTCTTATTTATTGCGGCGTTACGTCACACCCCCCCCCCCGTTTGTTTGTCCAATTTTAAACCCTGCACGACGTCTATACACACTGTCTTTCCTACCCGCCATTGCTTCTTCACCAAACTTTTTGGCGCCCTCCGATCTTCCCCTCTCTTCCTCCTCATCCTCCTCCCTCTTCCTCCTCATCCTCCTTAATCCTTTCTTCTCCTTTTCTCTTGGTCACTGATTCTGTCCCCTGCCTTCCACCCTCTTTGATTCCCTCTCTCTCTGTCTCTCTTTCTCTCTCTCCTGCGACCTGCTGCTTCTTAAACCATTCTGTTGGCCTTCGTATCTCGACCAACATGTGTCCCCGCTACCGAAACGGTAATTATTTCTACGCCAGCTATGTTGTTGTTGTTGTTTTTGTCTCATTTGGTCTAAAGTCGTATGACAACCACCGTTATATATATTTGTTTATTCATTACTGTTTTCAATTTCGTTTTCGTCTCTTGTATTCACATCCGTCTGTGCGTTCACATTCCTGTCTTCTACCAAGAAATCTAATGCTTACAGCTTAGTTTTTTTCTTGGGGCTGGCCGAGTTGGAGCAAATATCAGAATTGAACAGCCGAAATTTGCTATGATGATTCGGTGTCTGACTGAAGATTGAAGGCTTCGAATGATTTGTCTGTGTTCCGTGTTCGTCCCTTCCTGTATTTCACGTTCATTATATATAAAAATATTCATTCTTATATATATATATATAATATATATATATATGGATTTCGTAGACAGAAACTTAAAGAAATCAATCGTATATATATGTATGTGTATATTTAAGTGTATGTGTGTGACTTTGTTTCTATGTTTCACCCTCATCACTGCATCACAACTGCTGTTCGTTTATTTACATCCCCATAACTTACTGGTTTCACAAGAACAAACTAATAGAATAAGTATCAGGCTTATCAACATAAAAAAAGCACTACGCTGTGTCTCGTATTTTTGTTTGCCCACTCAGTTGTATCTATCAATTTATCTTTGTGTGTGTGAATATATATATATATATACACACACACACATAATGTACAATGGGTAAATTGTCGCCATTTTATTATTTTTTATTTCGTGTATACGCATGGTTTGTTTTTGATTTTGTCGACTACATATTATATAGTAGGGTCAATTGGGCGCCGTCTGTGAGAAAAACAGCACCATGACGCAATTCACACTGCCAACTCTACCTACACCAAACTGTCCATTTCTTACTCCGTTCCTCTCTCTCTCTTTCCTCTCTCTCTCTATGCCGGTGTAACTGTCTCTATATCCCCGTGACTTAGTGGTTCCGTAATAAGAGCTCGATAGAATAAGTACTAGGCTTTAATCAAAAAGTACTGGTGTCGATACATTCGACTATAAATTCTTAAGGGCAGTGCACCAGCATAGCAGCAGTCTAATGATTGAAGTAAAAGATTATATATATATATATATATATATATATATATATATATATGCGTGTGTGTGTGTGTGTTGTGTGTGTGTATGAATTGTTTTATTTACAGTTATTTTCAATGCGCTTTTATACGTTAAAAAAAGCAGACACATTATTCATACTTGACAGAAGTCAGAACACAGAGATGACATACACCTCAGATGAACACATATCAATTCTTAACAACAGTTTAATACAGTAATAGAACTCAACCTACCTGTGACACTATAGACTTATCAACTGGTGTGGTATAGTAATAACCATTCACACAGTCCAGAGTTCGATTCTCGGTAGTAAACCCTCCATCGGTAATGATGATGTCTATAGAGCATTTATCATATATCAGATCGGCTTCATCAATCGATATGTTGTATTGATTGAGTTGAAACTCTGTCAGATTATTACATTGGTATTCAGGGGTGATGGCTGTGAAACAAGGTGGAGTAAGTGAGCTACGTATAGTATCATATGATCAGTTTCAATTTTACTTCTAAATTTTTTAGGAATAGCGGAAGTGCTAAACAATGCACATCTATACATATAAACAGACAAATATACGTTTATGCACATATGAGTTTGTATCTTTGTGCATAAGTATATATATATATTTAATTTTAAAAGCAAAATATATATTCAACGAAAGAAAAATGCAAGAAGAATTTCATAGTTTTTATCCCAAGCAACAAAAATTTGTATCCAGAAAGTTGTGAAGTAAAATATCATGAAAAAAGAATACAAGGCAAAAAATTAGATTTAACTATAATTAACTTTTTACATTTTAAAGACAAACTATATTTTAATTAAGCTTAATTGATAGAGCTCAGTTCGAGGAATTTCATGGTATCAATTTCATGCAATGAAATTTCAAAAGAGAAAAATTATGTGTTTGTTTCTCAAATTTGAGGGTAGTAATATATTTCTATTAGGGGACATTTAATATGTCACCAGCATCATTGTGGTAAGGACAAAATTAGTTTAATTACGTCATCTACATTAATGCAATTATATCATAAAAATGAAAAATTGGTAATAACCAAGCCATTTTGGCAATCTTTGGTTTCAAATCGAAGGCGTGTATGCGCAGCTTAGCTGTTACCTAACGGCGTTCGGTAAATTCCGTAAAAATATTTTATTTATTTATTTTTGTGTGTAGAAATGTACATTTTGTTTGAAGTCGGCATAAAGTGAATGAGAGCAAATGGACACAGATGTATGTTGATGGGGGATAAGAGACATAAAGTCTGTGTTGTTTGTGTATGTGTGTGTGTGGGGGAGAAAGGGAGTGAGAGAGAGAGAGAGGGAATGACAGCGAAAATTTTACTTAGCTACTTATACTTACATGCAAAAATATTATCATGAGAACACACACCTTTACTCAGTGAGTGACTTTTCGCTCTCTTCCTCACACGCAAACATAAAAAACATGTTTGCATATGTAATTGTACAGGTACGTGTATACGACAGATAATGGGTGCACGTATGTGTTTGTGCGCGTGTGTAACAGCCTCTCCCCCTCTCACTCTCTCAGTCAATCAACCACATAGTCACTCACTACAAAAGATGCGAGCAAAACTAAATAAAAAATTAAGCTATCACTCTCTCCCCCTTTCTCTCTCACACACACAGCAAGACACACCTTCTCTCTCTCTCTCTCTCTCTCTGACAATGACATACTGAAAAAGATGTGAGAAAAAGTAAATGAATAAAATTTCCGCTATCACTCTCTCTCTCTCTCTCTCTCTCTGTCACACACAGAGCAACACTCACTTTCTCTCTCTAACCCTCTGACCTCACACACCGCTCCCTCTCAGTCAATCACTCAAAAAAGATGTGAGTAAAAATTAAAAAATGTACGCTGTCTCACTCTTTTTCCATCACACACACGCACACGCACACACACACACAACAACAACAACAACACACGCACACACACACATACACAGCAGCAACAACACACACCCACCATCTCTCTCTCTCACACACACACAGACATACACATACAACACACACTTTAAATTTATTACTCAATTTTCAATAATGTAAAATCTTAAATTATTGACACATTATCAATTTTTAATTAGCATAATAGCATAGCCTGGAAAGAACATTACATGGAAAAATGCGAAGAAGAGAAATAATATTCTTAAGATTATAAACCGGAAAAAGTACAGGACAAGTTATTACACTTGGAAACGTTCAGAAGTTATTACATCTGATAAAGTACAGAACAAGAAAATTCTTACTTGAAATATTGCAGCTAAGGATAAAATTTGAATATTAAAAATTATTTGATTTTAATTTACTAAGTAACATAAAAAATATAAAAAAAGATACTCTTATTTTGTTAAAATATTGACACACTAGAATACTTTAAAAACGAGAGCCAGAAGTACCAATATGGTTAAAGTTTTATGCAAAGTAGAATAGTATATATGGTAGGTAAATTCATTATGTAAAAAATAGGCATTGGGTCAAGACTAAAAATGTGAAGACTTGGCAATAACTTAGGCAATAACTCAAGCCAATTTTACTGTTAATTTATTGGTGTGGGTAGATTGTATTGTAATATATAACTGATTTTTTTATTATCCTATTTATTGTACTAATTATGTAGTACTATTATTTTTATAACCTATTTTCAAATGTTTATTAATTAATAATTAAACAAATGAATTTTTTTCGTAAATGCAAAAAATGTTTTGAGTTATTATTAATTTTTAATAGAAGTAACAAGTAATAACAAATGGCAGTAATAACTTGTAATACATTTTTTAGTTTCAACAAAAGCTAATATTTTCTAAATCAAAATAATTTGAAATTTTATCCTTAGCTGCAATATTTTAAGGAAAAAATGTTTTGTTCAGTACTTTACCAGTTGTAATAACTTGTCCTGAACTTTTCCAAGTGTAAAAACTTGACCTGTACTTTTCCAGGTATATAATCCTGTACTTTTCCAGGTATATAATCCTGTACTTTTCCAGGTATATAATCTTAAAAATATTATTCCCCTTGCTCGCATTTTACAATGTTTCAGAGTATTTTCCCTTTATCAATGTGGCGTAGTCGAACCTAACTGTTTAATTTACAAATGTTTATATATACACATGGAACACATCCACTGGTTTTCAGAAATATAAATATATTTATTTCTAAATCTCTCTAAAGGAGACTAGAGCAGCAGCACTGATGGTGATAACTATTAATACCCAGTACTGCTGCCGTAGTCCCCTCTAGATAGACTTAGAAATAATAATAATAATAATATATAATAATAATATAATAATAATAATAACTACAAATACATAACAAAACACCAGACTTACAAACACATATAACATACAGAAAATTGCACTACTAGGCACTGCACACATCCTACGCAGAACATTTCCATACAATAACCATCAGAGCATCACAACAAATCACAGCACATACCCAAGGCACACAGAGCTGCGCTCGGTAGTGAAGTGAAAGCACGCTATAAAAATAAAACTACGAATAATAATAATAATATAATAATAATAATATAATAAAATAATATAATAATAATAATAATAATAATATAATAAAAAAATGATAATAATAACAATACAATATATATATATATAGATTAGAGTGGGCAAAAGCCTCGTATTGCGCTCTTGAAAGCTCCTATGCCTTTTGTCTACCACATGTTAATTCCATGTTCTGGGATAACCCAATGGTATAGGTATACAAATGTGGAACTCCTTTCAGCTTAGGATAAATATAGTTCTTATACTGGAGGCACAAGGCCTCAAATTTGTGGGGGTGGGGTGGAGACTAGTGGATTACATCGATACAAGTGTTTCACTGGTACTTAATTTATCGACCTTGAAAGGATGAAAGGCGAAGTCGACTTCTGTGAAATTTCAACTCAGAACGTAGCGACAAGAGAAATGCCTATTTCTTTACTGCCCACAAGGGGCTAAACATAGAGTGGACAAACAAGGACAGACAAAGGGATTAAGTCGATTACATCGACCCCAGTGCGTAAATGGTACTTATTTAATCGACCTCGAAAGGATGAAAGGCAAAGTCGACCTCGGCGGAATTTGAACTCAGAACGTAACGGCAGACGAAATATGGCTAAGCATTTCGCCCGGAGTACTAACGTTTCTGCCAGCACGCCAGTAGTAACTCGTAGCATAATAATGATGCGTAACTACAGCCTATGGAATTCCATACTACTATAATTATTGTCATTGTTTGTGTTGTAGGGAGAGAGAGGTATATACATGCTTATATGTATACATACATATAAATATCTATTCACACACGCACACACACACAAACACAAACAAACACACATACACACACGCGCACACACACTTACACACACATATATATACATACTTACATATACAATAATCCCTCGCCATATCGCGGTTCACCTATCGCGGTTTATTATTTAAGCTTACGTCGATTTCGCTGTGGTGTTGTTTTGAATTTATAATTAAAAATACATGCAAATTATAGAAATAGTTTTTTAAAAATATACAGTACAGTACTGCTTCTACTTCGCAGATTTTCACCTATCACGGGGTTTTTGGAACGTAACACCCAGCATAGTCGAGGGATTTATGTATATATATATATATAGGTATATTATATTAAATTAGAGATAAAACCACTATTAGGCAAATCATACAATGAAAAACTTAAGCCAATACATAAGATTAATTAATTTATATTATTTAAATATATATCAAAATTATTAAAAAAGATAATTAATATAACAGTACGATCGTTTCATGGCTGTTCAATTCTTAAAATTTTCGAGTTACAGTCATTCTTCAGGTGGTTTACATATTTAACTTGGCGAGGTTTAATCAATGAAGTATATATAGGTATATATATATTTAGTCACATTCACACCCACATTTACACAAACACACACACACACACACACACACACACACACACACACACGTACACACATATATAGAACGAAGTATAAGGAAAGGAAAAAAATTACAGTTTTTGCAAATACTAAGTATATATATATTTTTATATATATTCTTTATTTGGACTGTACCAGCGGACTTAGATGTTTGACATTTCGGTCCTCATCGCTTATATATATATATATATATATATATATATATATATATATATATAACGGGAAAGTTTACGAACATAAACAAAATTAGTATAGCGCTCAGGTGGAGTACAAATAAACAAAGAAAAGTCTTTTACGTTTCGAGCCTACGCTCTTCGACAGAAAGATACAAAAAAAAGTTGAGAAACAAATATATATATATTGATAGATAGATAGATAGATAGATAGATAGATAGATAGATAGATAGATAGATAGATAGATAGATAGATAGATAGATAGATAGATAGATAGATAGATAGATAGATATATGCGTGTGTGCGTGTGTGTGTGTAGAAATATATATTCATAAAACATCGAAACTTTATTCTCTCCAGCGCCGCCCCGAGCACTGCATCATTTGCTCACTGCAACACAATTTCCATTTTCTCAAAAGGCCCTTCTCTCTTTAACATTACCCCAAAACAAATCATAGAAGAAAAGGCTCCCATCACCTTCAAAAGAGACATGGACACATTTCATCAAGGGATTCCAGAAAAGCTGCCTATGCCTGGGTGTATCTCAGCCAACAACTCACAACAGGAATGAGAAATGATGCTACAATAATTGACTTAAAAGTGACCTAACAGATCCTATTATGTAGTGCTGTCAAGTTAAACGTGGTTTGAACCAAATTTTGGTCGAAACATATCCGAGTTATTTAAGTTCACCCAATGCTGTGGCCACGTTTCATATACCCATACACAATTCAAAATCAAAACACATGAATTCACTGCAACACAATTTCTTTTCCGCAAATGGCCCTGCTATACAAATGCATGCAAATATATGTATTGTTACATACCAAAGAATACGTAGAAAAAACTATTTATCGACGCTAAAATTACAGAGGCACAAATCAGAACGAATTGAGTGGTGTGGAAAAATCTTGTTTGTCCCAGAACACGTAGGATTCGATCAACGTCAACTTGGGAAGATCTCATACTGTTTTACTTTCTTCAATAATTATATTCCAAGGTTATATAATATATAAATTCCAGTTTCTCTAATTGTCTGCTTAACACACACACACACACACCACACACACACACACACACACAAACATAACACACACACACGCTCACTCTCACACTCTATATCTTTCTCTCCCCACTAAGTTAAATAAACAACTACACACATATACATGCATAATAATGCACCAAGCACATGGTTTCATGCTCTCCAAGTTCAATTACTTAAACATTAGTGCCAGTCGACTTCTAATACAAACTTCTCTCATTCTAGCTTTTACATAGTCGATGTTGCAGTGAGCCAAGTGTGGAAGGAGCAACATGGTAGCTATGACTGTTGCCATTAATCCGGAGTTAAAATCGTTAAACGACATCATAACGCAAGCTCCCAAATCAAACACGTTTGTCAGTGATAGCTAAGCTTATTTCAATGTGTCGTAGTCTGCCTGTATGTCTGTACCTGTTTTTATCCCTCTTTCTATCCCTCTTTATCTCTCTCCGTACAGATATAAATATATGTATGTATATATATATATATATATATATATATATATATATATATATATATATATATATATATATATATATATACTGCTCGTGACCAGTTCGGTCACCGGCAAAGTCTGAGTTTCCCAGCAACGGAATTTTCTTTCGTGGGGTTTCTTTTCTTTTCCAGATTATTTCGGATGCATTCAACGAACGTGACATCGAAATCACGCGTAAACGGCCCCTTTCCACAGAAAATAAAATGTTTAACTGCTATTTCTTTCATACCCTGCTACCACGTAACCGGTATTTCGGGGCTTTTATGGAATATTTACGGTATTTTTGAAGTCATTTTCACTTTAAAATATTTCTTGAATATGCCAAAAATTTTGTAATAGCATTCACTTGAAAATAATTTTAAAAAACATAAAAATATTGTCTGTTTAAAAAAAGCTAAAATATGAATACTTACTGCACAAACAATTTACATTTTTGAAATCACATTCACATAAAAAGATTTGTAAATGACTAAAATACTGTTTAGCAAAAGCGAAAATAGAAACATCTTGCTGTAAAAAAAATTCGTATTTTTTCATTGTCAAGTCATTGTGTCTTATCGAAAGGTAAGACTTTCTTCCCTTCAAGATTAAATTATCCACGCGAATTGGAATTTTTTGTCGAGGGCTTAGTCAGTGCACGGTGATCGCCATAAGATTTAAGCTTATATAAAAATACCATTATTATTATGTGCAGGATTGTAAAAACGGTGCCGTATAAAAAAATACTCGCACTCAAAGCATATATATATATATATATATATATATATATATAAATATAGTTATAAAATTTATGAATAAATGAAAGAATGGAGTTGAACGACAAATTAACAAATTTCCTTTATTTTAGACATATGTTTCGAAGGCTGCATATTCCTAATTGTGAAGGAATAAGGAGTACATTATGCCGCTTTCTCATCAGGAAAAACAAGGAATTTATGTCAACATCAAGATTCACAAAAACTTTTTGATGACTGCTCTCACGGAGCGCATAGCGATAATGAGTGTCTCTTTAATATTCCTTTATAAGGAGTGACGTCAAAAATTCAGAATTACAGACGCCACAAATTTGTGGCGTATGTAATTCTGAATTTTTTCATATATTATTCGCCAAAATACCTTTAATAAACTCAATCGTCGAGAGGTCCTACAGGTGCTTGCACTGGAGAAAACACACCTTTCACTCATATGAATAATGACTAACATAGATAACCCCCTTGAATTTTTATTAATATATTTCCATTTATATATTTCACCCCTTTAGTTTAAAAATTTTTTTATGCTTTCAAAGACATACTACCCAATCTATTGAGGTTTGTTTTGCCTTTGTCCCAATACCTCGCCCTCCTCTTTCTTTTTCTCTTTCTTCCCCTCTATCTATAGTAATCAAGCACACAGACACATATCTGCTACAACACAACTATCTGTTTTTTTGACATCTACCCAGCCACATACACACACATAGGTATTAATACAGTTATATTCATTCACTCACACAGACACTCATTCACAAAACAATTTAACAAAACCCACCATACATACGACCTGTTCCAAATCACCTTACTTTTCTTAGGCCTCTCTCTCCCCCTACTTCGTTTGAACTCTTGAACCTTTAGAACCTTCTAGAATTTTCTACATTCAACCAGTTTCACGTCACTCCTTATAAAGGAATATTAAAGAGACACTCATTATCGCTATGCGCTCCGTGAGAGCAGTCATCAAAAAGTTTTTGTGAATCTTGATGTTGACATAAATTCCTTATTTTTCCTGATGAGAAAGCGGCATAATGTACTCCTTATTCCTTCACAATTAGGAATATGCAGCCTTCGAAACATATGTCGAAAATAAAGGAAATTTGTTAATTTGTCGTTCAACTCCATTCTTTCATTTATTCATAAATTTTATAAAAATACACACAAATTTCCACACGAAAACACGTAGTCTCTGCCCTAGGCACGTAACTTCAACCGTGCTATTTCTGATGTGAATTTGCTACCCAGGTATCGGTTAAACGAATTATCCATAAAAAGATATTTCATTTTTCTATTCAAATATATATATATATATATATAGTAGAAATATGTTATAAAAGAAAGTATAAAATACACATGGAAATGTAAGCGTAAAATATGAAAAATCCACGAAAATGCATATATATATATGTATGTATGTATGTGTGTATGTATGTATGTATGTATGTATGTATGTATGTATGTATGTATGTATGTACGTATGTATTTATGTATGTAAATATGTATATATACATATTTATATATATATATATATATATATATATATATATATATATATATATATATGTATGTATGTATATGTCTTTGTGTGTGTGTATACATACATATATATATATATATTTATGATTTATGTATGAACATCATTGTTCAGTTTTATTTTAAGATTTGTTGCCAATACAGAAAGAGCCGGTTTCTAACCGAGATCCAAGAACTTTCATTGGAACTTCAACGTCAACAACAGGGCATTTTTGTATGTATGTACACGTGCAGATTTGTACGTTTAGTTTAATGTATGTCTTCTCATGCATATACTTGTATGCCTAGACTTGCTCGCATATTCTTAAATGAAAAACTTCTGGAAATTTTTACTGATTTTTACAGTACTAGTGATGTCTTGGATCTATATTCTTCGAATCAGCTGTTTCCTTTCTGATTTTGAGAAGACTAATTTCACATGATTGGCATTTAGGCAGTGTGTTACATATCCCCATGTCCCAATAATTATAGGTACAAATATGAACTTTTAGTATGGATAGAGTAATTGCAATATATTTATATATAAATATATTTATAAAATTTATGAATAAATGAAAGAATGGAGTTGAACGACAAATTAACAAATTTTCTTTATTTTCGACATATGTTTCGAAGATTTCTCAATAGGCCTGCGTTGGTATTTTGTTTTTCACTGACCTTCAACTTTCTGTTAACATCCACTGGGCAGCTGATTTCCACAACAGTACACAATTTCTCTTCTCTTTCCACATCATGTATGTATGTATGTATTATGTATGTATGTATGTATGTATGTATGTATGTATGTATGTATGTATGTATGTATGTATGTATGTATGTATGTATGTAGGAATGTATGTATCTATGTATGCATATATGTTTGCGTGAGTATATTGTTCTCGTGTGAATATCAGAATTAAAATAACTTTTATACATATATATGTGCGTGTGTGCGTGCGTTCGTGCGTCCGTTTGTATGCGTGCGAGCGTGCGTCCGTCTGTGTGTGTGTGTCTGTATGTGTGTGTATAATTATATGGTGCATTCCAGAAGTTTTAAGTCTGTTTCAGACGAGATATTAATGTCAGATGAGTACAAAACTATTACCTTCAAAGTATCTTCCAACTTCTGTACTTGTAGAGGTCCCACAGACGCATCCAAAGTGAAAGCATCCAGAACCTTTGTCACAGCCACCTTTATTTTCTCATTCAGCTTGGGTAACAACCAAAAGTGTCAGGGAACAAAATTTGAACTGCAAGCTGGATGGGGACCAGTGTTCATACCCATCTTTGTATTTGGTTACTAGGACAGAATTGTAGGCTGGTGCTCTGGCCCTTAGCGATGAAATCTCTTCTTGAACTCCCTCTGTCTGACCAGAGAGATTCCAGTGGATATCGATGATGCTATTGTTGGCGAAAAAGGGGATCACCACGAGCCTCCCGGGGTACTTGCTTTCCCTGGTCTATTGTGCCAGTGAAAAGCAGACGCTTAGCTCATGCAGTCTGGAACATTTCATAAGTCTCCTCAGCGTTTTTGCTTAGTTTGACATAAAATTTAATTGCATTACAATCTTCCAAATTGTCCCGACTCCATTCAGAAAACTACTCGGCTGTGACAAGCAACATTTATCTGGATGTGTTGTGAGTGCTTTCACAGTCGTATCCTTCAATGTGGAATAACAAGAGTTGGCAGGTCAGCTTATTTGATGTATCGTACTGACATTTTAAAATCGCAACAATCTAGGATATTTATTTCTGCCTCTCCTAAAAGTTTTCAAATCCTCCGGAATTCACCTCGTATTCAAAATGCAATATTTCCTAAACAATTTCCTTCGTTAATTGGAAAGACATTTTCGAATTAGTAAGTCATTAAAACATAATGATGTGCTAAAGTCGAAATAACATACCACAATTTTAGTCCATCCCACAAATAGGAAGCAAAATCATATTAAATTTAATCTTATGTATTTTCCGGTTTTGCTCAAGAACCGCTGGATGGATTCGGATAAAACCTTCAGGGATGTTTAGCTTCGTGACTGGCACGACTGATTAGATTATGGGATCGATCCGATATCGGAAAAAGATTCTGGATTATTTTTCTTATCAATTTGCTTAATTTTTGAGAGCGGTCGGGTTCATTGTTAGTATTCTCGTTTGTTGTCGAGTTTATTTGAGTTATTTTCATTTTAAAACTCATCTCTGGCTTAATTGTTGAGAGGACGTTGGTGTCGCCTTGGCGGAGGTTTGCGTTCTCTGATTGCTCTTGTTAATATTTTGTTCTTTCACTTTTTCTATCACTTGACGCATATGCTTTTCTGAATTAACTACTGTTTGCTCAGTCAAAACTTTTCCAATGTGACCAACAAGAGATGTTAAGTAAGTGAAAGGTAGCATACCAGTTGCTATGAACAGAGCCATCACTCCAATATCACAAATTATTCACAATTAAAATACACACGCCCCATGCAACAAAGGCGTAAACTTGCTAGCCACTTTATTATTATCAAAATTATTATTAATACCGGTAATAATACTTATGTAAATTTAAATAAAACTGGCTCACGATCGATAAGTTCGTTTTAAATATCGCGGGGGCATTCAAATGTAAGAACGCATACGATGTAATGCAATGAATATTTCATAAATAGATGTTGTACCGTTAAGTTTGCCTGATGAGGTTAAGTACGATTTTTCATAAAGAAAGCGAAATCAATTGATCCTGAGATATGCGCATTACTTACTTCTGTATTGCACGCAAGGTAAGTCGCCTGTTTCTGTTCTGTTTATTGCATTGGCCGTGTGTACTTTAATTACTCTTATACTCTTTTACTTGTTTATAAGCATTTGACTGTGGCCATGCTGGAGCACCGCCTGTAGGCGAGTAAATCGACTCCAGGACATATTCTTTGTAAGCTTAGTACTTAATCTATCTATCCCTTTTGGGGCAACAAAAACACACACACAAACATATACACACGCATACATACATACATACATACATATATGTATATATATATATATATATATATATATATATATATATATATATATATATATATATATATACATATATACGACAGGCTTCTTTCAGTTTCCTCTACCGAATCCACTCGCAAGGCTTTGGTCGGCCCGAGGCTATAGTAGAAGGTACTTGCCCAAGGTGTCATGCAGTGGGACTGAACCCGGAACCATGAGGTCGGTAAGCAAGCTACTTACCACACAGTCGCTCCTAATTTGTGGTTTTGGAGCAATGGCTCTGTTTAGAGCAGCGGGTATGCTTTGTATTTTGAATTTTTTATTCAAATATGAACTAAATTCAAAATTCTATTGTATTTTGAATTTAGTTCATATTTTACCTGTAAAAGTGTAAATTTGCTAACCACTTTATTATTACCAAAATTATTATTAATAAAGGTAATAATACTTATTTAATTTAGAATTTATATAAATATAAATTAGAAATGGAAACCAAAATAATAAATTGTACAATCAAATTAATTAATGATTAAATGATAAATTCAATTCAATTTTATTGTTTTATAGAAAGAAATGTCACCTTGTAAATTACAGCTGTTTCAACACCATTAATAAAGACAAGTTTTTCAAGAATAAAAAAATACCATTTAAATTTAATAAGGTTTCACAAGATAGAATTTATATATATATATATGTATATAAATAATTATTAAATTAGAGATAAAACCATTATTAGGCAAATCAAACAGTGAAAAACATAAACCAAAATATAAAGATAAAATTAATTAATACAATATACAAAATATATAAAATATAAAATTCAAAATTTAAATTATTTAAATTTAAAGTGAAAAATTTAAATTATTAATTTATATTTATAAATTTATATATATATATATATATATATATATATATATATATATATATATTTATTTGTTTATTTTTATTTGTATTTTTTTATATATTTATTTATTATTTATTTTTTTAACTATCAAAAAGTATTAAAAAGTTTAATATGTGTGTGTCTGTGTGTCTGTGTGTCTGTGTGTATGTATAATGTTTGCGGAATCTAGTACAAGGAATCCATAAAGGATTATCTTGAGAGGAAACCATTAAACAGGAATAACGTGTTCCAAATGTGATCCTCCGATAATAGGATATCAACATAAAGGAAGAATAATATGTGACCCGGATAAGCATAAGAGTACTAGGCATAGTAACTGGTCATTCTTTTGGGTTTAACTAACAAAAACCAAAATAAAAGAGCTAAAAATATATGCCGGAAAATGAAAAAAGCGTGAGAAGAAAATTGAACATAAATAGTGAGGAGATAAAATATAGCGTATACTTCACATGTCCTCTAAAACTCTGAGAATCAAGAGGATTGAAATGTGGAACATTAAATGTTATTTCTGCTGATGTTGGATTTCCTCAACAGCATCTAGCTTCTTTCTAATTTTGACAACATAGGATCGGGTACACATTTAGGAAGCAAGCTATCTCTGCATCACTATACTTCCCTTTTAAGGCAACGATTACACCATGATTTTAATTTGCTGAGCTAACATGGTGCATGACTTTATTATCTGAAAGGTAAAGTAAAAAAAAAAGTTAGAAGTGTTAGAGCTCTTCAAAGGGATAATCCTCAAAAAACTGATGCAACATATATATATATACACACAAACACACACACACACACACACAAACACACACAAACACACACACTCAAACACACACATACACACACACAAACACACACACACACACACACACACACACACATACACACACACATATATATATATATGATATCTTCAACATCAATAGTATTGATAGTGACTTCGGGGTGTGTGGAGCTCTGTTGAATGATACTTAGGTTGTAGGGTAAGTTCTGCTGAAGAGTTATTAACAATTCTACTGATTAAATTTGGGGGTTAATTACATTTTTTTGTTCAGAATGTATTCATGCATATAGAACTATGTATTCTGGTGTGTATATTTAGGTGTGTCAACTTCAGGTCATAGGATTGATTTTGGGGTTTCACAAAAGACTATAGTGAAATGGAATGCGTTGAATTGGACTGTAAAACATCATCCCAACATACACTTCATGTTTTGAATTTTTAATGAATTTAATCTTGCTGTCTAAGACCCTCTCAAATATTTTTACGATACACCTTGCATTTTTATATCATTTCTCTTATTTTTCTTTTCCGCCATTTTCAGATCTTCAATTCTCTGTGGTAGAACACGGTTTCCAGTTTCTGGTAAAAATACTTGGATCAAAATTGAAGTAACTATACAACTGGCGCCTATGATAACACCAGGAGCCCACGGAAATGCCATAGCCTGTAGATAGAAAACTTATAATATTAGTGAAATTATATCAAATAAATTTATCGACAGAGATAGCAATCTGACCAATCAGGAAAATATATGATTTCAATTAATGGGAAAACGTGTTTATAATTATTGCATTTAATTATCGAGCAGATTGTTCTAACAGGCGCATAGACTCTATACGAAGATTTAGAGAGAAACAGAGATACGTAAAGAGGGAACACAAATGGGTAGGAGAAATATCGTTTTAGAGAGAGAAGACAGTTTTAGTAAGAGAAATACTAGTTTTAGTAAGAGAAAACCTTTTATAAAGATAAAAGAATGAATGTAGATTACTTATCTAGAAAGGAAGATTGTTGAAAAGAATTGAAATGATGATAGACAAGAAAGTATGATGCACATTAAAATTAAGGAAAAGAGTATTGTATTGGAATCAAGTCTGTCATGAACTTAACTGTGCATAGTTTCAGGCACAATATTATGGAATGAATAGGAAATCTACTTTCCAAAATTGTTTCATTCTGTTTTTCTAAGATTATTTAAAATAGCTCACTTGTTACAAAAGTTTTCTTCAAACACACACACACTTTCTCTCTCTCTCTCTCTCTCTCTCTCTCTCTCTCTCTCTCACACACACACACACACACGCGCGCGCATACAAACACATTTGTTAATTTATATTATACTAGCAGAGATACCCGGCGTTACTCGGGATTAAAATGGCATAATTTGTGTATATATTACAGTTATCTTTAAACTGGCGATACGGGAAAGAGCAACATTGTCGACAAAACACTTGTGGAGTAAATGATGGGCTAATTCGACAAAGCAACATGTCTTGCGTCTGTTTGGAGTATTCCAGGCCCTAATCTGTCGTGCAAAACTGAGGGTGGGGTTATGTGATTTTTGAACACCCCGAAAATCTGTCAGCGAATGTACTCTCCATAGCAGCAGTCGGTGCTGCATTTAACATGACCCATCGTTTGAAGTTTTGAGACCTCCTTGGGATTTGTTGTCCTACATCACTCATTTAGAGGAACTGTGGATATTCATTTGTACGTAACAGGGAACCATTGAGGTGATAGACTTGCCCTTGAACTTTGAACGTCGGCCTAAATCCATGTTCAACTATCTCCTTAGATGCACCAAACGATGTCATTTGAAATTCAGAGTTGTATTGTTTGATATCGTAATGAAAATCTTTTGACAGGATGGAAACGCCTTCCAGAAGATCCATAGGAGGCTAAAGAGGAGCTAGTAGTGCTGGCAATCCGACTTTACCACCTGAGCAGTACATGTTATTAGTTTCATTTAGAAATTTTCAATTTTTGCAGTAACGACGATTTGAGTTTAGCACACTTATTTGGACAAAATTATCATTTTTATTAGAATGGGATGGATCGTATCTGAAAGCACCCCCAGATGTTGTCAAGAACCAATTTGTAAGTAGTCTGTTTCTGAGAGCTATTCTTTTGGACTTCTGTCTAATCATTAAAATGTTGTTATAATGATCAAACGCTGCAGCATGCGTTTGCTGGTCTTAAGAAAGTTTCATCTCCCTTCTCTCCTGAGACTCCACCTGACGTGCTGCAGCAAGGCTTTGCTGATCTTGAGAATGTTCATTTCGCTTCTGTCTTGAGACGCCGTATGACATGCTGCAGTATACCTTTGCTGATCTTGGGAAAGTCTCATCTTCCTTCTGAATAGAGACTCCATTTGATATCCTGCAACATGCTTTGCTGATCTTGAGAAAGTCTCATCTCGATTCTGTTTTGAGGCTCCATTTGATGTGCTGTGGCATGCCTTTGCTGATCTTGGAAAAGTCTAATTTCGCTTCTCTCTTGAGACATCATTTGTTGTGCTGCAGCATGCAGTTGTCGATCTTGTGGAAGCCTCATCTTCCTTCTCTCTTGAAACTCCATTTGATGTTGTGCTGCAGTGTGCCTTTGTTGATCTTGAGTAAGGCTCATCTCTCTTCTGTCTAATAGAAATAAGGTGATCTGAGTGATATCATTAGAATTAAAAGTGAAAGAATAAAAGTGAAGCAACATTATAGCCTTATCACATTAGAATTAAAAGTTAGAAAGGATAGTGGAACAATATTATATCACATTACAATATAGATCTTATTCTTTCACTTTTGACACATAATACCGAACCAGTGTCAATGCTATATTGTTTAAATCGAAATGAAACTAAAAATTACATGCTGACGCTCATACTATTGCCTCGTAAAATTTGATTTGATCCAACCGTTTGAGAATGCACAGGTAACAGACAGACAAAGAATTTTACATATAGATTATATGCATATACAGGGAGAGAGAGAGAGATAGAATAAATATAAAGATATAGTAAAAGAATTGGTTAATTTTATAGATAGATATATGTGTGTGTATTTGTATCTGCTGTGCAATTAAATGCTATTCAGGACAGTCAATATGTATTTGAAAATCTCACTAATAGTTTAGATTAAAAAACTCAGTATTTCCTTACCAAGAGTTTGAGGAAAGGTGATATCATACACACAGTTCGCATGAAAGTCGTAGCAATACCATTTCCAACACTTCTACAATAACAAGAGATTTACAATTACCAACTAATTCGTCTTTTGTGCTGAGCCACTGGTAGTAATCTATATTATTACCCTTTTGTTTATATTCGCATATTACTTGATAGATTTATTCGTAAAATGTTTTCCCGGCATGCCCTATATCGCCGGGTATATTTTGCGTCTGCGCAGAGATTTGAAAAGTTAAGATCTGCAAGTTGTTGAGATCAACACATGGTCTAACGCGCTGCGTATCTCGATTCAATTTAGGCGTCTCGCTGATGAAACCAGCCTTAGCAAACATATTCTGTGTTTTGCTAGAAAGAGGTAGAAACTGATATCAGTCCGAGATGTAAAGTTATCGGTAAATGTTTTTGATTTTCACTCTCGATAAGTTTATCCCCTTTTTGTGTTCCCAGCACTTGGCATCTTTATTTAGGAGCCCTTAATTATATTTCTACATGAATAATATTTTTCTATATGAATGATATTTTGTCTAATGACTAATTCGTCTTTTGTGCTGAGCCACTGGTAGTAATCTATATTATTACCCTTTTGTTTATATATATATATATATATATATATATATATATATATATATATATATAGTTAATTCAAACATGAAAACAGAAAGAGAAAACACAACAACGCGAGGACATGGAACAAATATAGTATTATTGGACGCTCAGGAAGGAAGGAAAAAAGGAGGGCTTAACGTTTCGAGCGGAGTTCTTCGTCAGGAACATAGGAAAAGGAAAGATCCAAAGAAGGAAAGAGGGAGAAAAAAATTCGCCAATGGTACACACGCGGTCACATTTAGAATATATATATATATATAAATATATACACGATGATTACGTACCGTATGTGTGTAGGATAGAGTTCTGAAATGTAAATGTAATCACCACAGGAGGCACCACTCACTTCAGCAACTGCTAAGATGTACAAAATAAGGATGATATTTTCAGTCGTGTTACTGCTCTCTGAAAGAAAAAGATACGTTAGATGTGAAAATAAATTTCGTATCTACACCAACAGTTCATTTAACGAAACGGGAAAATAGAACAACATCAATATAATGATATAAAACATATAAAAATAATGATGTTTTAATATGAGCGCAAGTTTATGCTAGTATAAAAAAACTAAGTACTTGTCTGTTTATTTCGTCGAACATGGAATTATGAATGAAAAGTACTAATATGAAAAAAATTATTTGTGGGTCATCAGTTTTGTCCCACGTGACTATCCTAATAAAATATTGGAAGTCTGAAGTTATAATATTGAAAGTTTGAAGTCAAAATATTGAACGTTCGGTGAATCAATTATAAAATAGCGATTGAGAAATGGTAGACAGTTTCCACAGAATCTATCATAACTTGACTATAAACCAATTTCGCAAGAATATCAAACGAAATGTTCAAAAGTGAAAACAAATTTGGTCTCCACTTCGCTCTATACTTTTTATTCTTCAAGTGGCGAAAAAAAGAAATCAATTTAACAGATGACGCTAGGATGGACCTTGCTTATTAAAACTTTCAAATTCAATTGATGACATAAATTAATTTCTGTGAAAGATGCACAAGCTGTGTCTCCTCGGTATATTATATACACATACACAGACATGCAGGAAGTAAATAGACACCTTTAATTTTCAAAATTTCTGATCTTAGCGTCTTAATATCTTTTCAGCGGTGTAGAATTTACAATGTAATTATTCTTTTTCATTCCAGGTGCCATTATATTAAAGATTTGCCAGGAGTTACCATGCTATGCACAAAAAATTCAGCAGAACTGTCAGATTTTCAAAGATGTGGTTTTGTTGGGCAATCTGAGGCTGGTCTTCAGATTCCTCTTGCTACTGTTAATAGAATTATAGTGCAATTCAAAAGCCAAGGAAAAAAATCAACATATTCTCGTCCCGGCCGAATTGGGCCGTCGGAAAAGAAGCTTCGATGTTTGAAGAGAGTTGTAGAAAACTAAACCCGTTCGAAGGCTTCTGACATTGCAAAACAAGTTAATCCAACAACGTATGTTACATGTCTGCATAATCTTTGGTATTATGGACGAGAAGATAGAAGAAAACCTCTCCTTAACCAATTAATATCATGAAAAGAAAGAAGTGGGCTAAGGAGATGTCAGAAAAATCCAGTCCATTTTGGGATAGAGTGATTTTCTCAGAGGAATCCAGATTTGCATTATTTTCAGAGAGTGGACGTGTTTCGGTCTGGAGGCTTCCCAATCAAGAATTAACCGTTGTCGATTTGGTTCATCATTTTCCCTTTCCATACAATAAAAAAGTGTTTTTTCTCGGATTTTTGTATGGTAGGTGAAAAGACATTAGCGTCTATTTCTAATTCAGTACGCGAGGCCATTAGCCGACCCTTCATTATAATTATGTATACAATTATAGACTATTTTGTATCTATCTATCTATCTATCTATCTATCTATCTATCTATCTATCTATCTATCTATCTATCTATCTATCTATCTATATATATATATCTATATATATATATATATATATATATATATATATATAGTATATTTGCCATGTAAATATGGCTAACCACTAAGGGTGGATGTTACTGTAGCTTGTAGCCCCAGGAGAACATCTTCTCCAGCTGGCTATTGACACACTTTCTGTGCCCTATCGGTATTTGCAAAGGGAGGTCACCCTTCCCACGTCAACCTAAGTGATACGCACGGACTGCAGTTTCTGGGTATTGACCCGTAATCAGCGCATGACAATCACCGGTTTTCGATGGAAGGGTCCCAATGCTAATATTTATATCCGCAGAGTTTACAGAGTGACAATGACCAAATTCGTGCTTGATAAGTGCCAATAAACGTAACTCTCTAACTCCTGCCAATGATATATATACATATTACATATATGTGTAAAAAACATCTCATCACGCAATTGAACTAATGAAAGAGCCTCTACATGGTCGCTCGAGACGCTAAAAATAGCAGCCAAAGTATGCTCCTACCTAATCACACGCCCACTGTACGTAATATCCTAGATTATCCCTAAAAAGACGGTTTGCTGAAGGCTGGAATGTCTTTGGTGATAGGTTTTCTTTATCAGGGTTATTTTGAGGCTAAATAACAACGAAAGTATGGCAAATTTCTGTATTAAAACCCGCGAGATTTTCACTAAGAAAAAAAAAAACTTGGATTTTTTTTATGTGGAATCAATTACCCTGATCTCCTAACATGCTGTAAATCCCTTATTCTGGTTAAGAAAAGGGGGAGGTGAGGGGGGACCCACCTATCCCGGAATAATTGGAAATTTTTTTTTCGTTGAATGAATTCATGACCTCCTAATATGCTACAAAACACTTTTTTGTGTCCGAAAAACGTGGTGGGGTGAGGTGAGGGGGACCCACCTATCCCGGAATCATTGGAAATTTTTTTCGTTGAATGAATTCGTATGACCTCCTAATACAAAACACTTCTACAAAACACTTCTTTGTGTCCGAAAAACGTGGTGGGGTGAGGTGGAAGCCTCGGAAATTTCACCTGTTTTTTTTTTCACCCGCACGATTTTCACTGAGGAAAAATGTCTTTCCCTCACCAGAAAAAGGGTTTTGTAGCATATTAGGTCACAGGAAATCACTCAACGGAAAAAACACTTTCCAATGATTCTGAGATGAGTGGGTCCCCACTCGACCCCACTTTTTCTGAAGCAAAATTTGCAGCATATTAGGAGGTCAGGGTACTTGATTCCACGCAAAAACCTCCAATTTGGTGGCGGGAGGGGTTTAAAATAGAAATTTATCATAATGTTGTTATTTAGCGTCACATCAACCCTTATACAGCAAACTTATCATCAAAGGCATTCCAGCCTTCAGCAAACCGTCTTTTTAGGGACAATCTAGGACATTACGTACAATGGGCGTGTATTTTAGGTAGGGGGATCTTTGGCTGCTATTTTTAGTGACCAGGTAGAGGCTCTTTCATTGATTGCGTGATGAGATTTGTAAACACATACATGTATATATATATATATATCATTGGCAGAAGTTAGAGAGCAAATCAAAAGCTGAGAGTTTCGTGTATTGGCACTTATCAAACACGAATTTGGCCATTGTCACTCTATAACTTCTGAAAAAATAACATCTCAAATACAAAACTTTATCAAAAACCTTAAGAGTAAACCCTGTTCTATGTGACATATTCTAAGTGTTTAGTTAAAAAAATCTAATTAAATAATCTGTACCTCAAATTAAATAGACCCAAAATGGATTAAAGTCAAAGTCGACCTCGGCAGAATTTGAACTCAGAACGTAAAATAGACGAAATACCGCAAACATTTCACCCAGGGCCCCAACGTTTCTGCCTGCTCGTTGCCTTAGGTCGTACGCATTCATTTTAGAAATATATTCTTAGAATTATTGCTTGGGGCGTTACTTCCTTACTTCCTCACTATTTATTTTACGTTTCTGGACATTTTAACTCATAACTTTTTATACCAATTTTTGTTGAAGGCGACTGACGATTCTGAATTCCTCATGCATTTTTCTGCCATTTAAGCCTAAGAAAAGTATACTTTTATTTTAAAATTTAAAAAATTATGTTAATTAAAAATGAACACCTGCTATACTGCCCACGTTCAGGTCAAACATATTTTGATGTAACATTTTTTCTACGGAACCAAATCTCAAAATATTTATCCCAAAGTGTAGCTGAAGAGGTGGCCTATTTGCAATTCAGTTTGCAATTCAGTTGAGAACTGAAGTAGTGGTGAAGCTTGAAAGCTGCTGCGATTGACGAAATGGACTTAAGAATATATTCAACCACCACCGTGTTTAAAGGAATCATGTCTAAAAAATTGTCAATGTAGAATGAGATAGATACAGAGACAAAGTTGCATAATTGTTACATATCGTATAATTACTGACAGTCACTAACCTAAGCTTAATTTTCTCATTTAGTTCGACCTTATTATTCATTGGTGACTGTAATTAAATGTGTTGTGTGGAAAGGACCATTTATTTATTACGTCAGAATAGAAATCTCATAGTTTCTCCCTCTGAAGTCAACAAGGAGAACTAAAACAGTAATGTATTCACCATCTATTTCAATTCGTGAAATCAGAGTGTTCGATGTCTTCACGACGATCAAGTGGATATTAATGCAAATATTAATTAAATCACCATTAAAACACACCACCACCACCACCAGCACCACCAAAACAAAAAGAAAGCAACGAAAGAATCAGTTGAGAGAATGTCGGTGAAATGAAAAGAACGAATGTGTAGAAAACATGTTTCAGTGTTACCTGTCAATACATTTAGCAAGGATACAGAAATAAGAGACGCAGCACAAAGTGTCTTCAGGAGTTGCAGTGCTACTTTGTGACCGAACCTAAGAATAGAAAAACCGTGCAGCATATGTATCTGTGTGTGTTTGTGTGTATGTGTATAAGTATAGAAAAGCGGTGTGGCACACATACATACATACATACATACATACATACATACATACATACATACATATATATATATGTATATATATATATATATATATATATATATATATATATATATATATATATATATATATATATATATATATATATATATATATATATAACTAATGTACGATAAAATGTTTTTCGGAAAAAAATTTTTATCAATGGGCAGCATATCAAAAAATACCTTTAAAGGTTAAATTTATAAATAATTTACAAGATAAGGGCAAAAGAAAAATTTATAATGCCAAATATGCCGAAAAAAAGCCAAACATTGTCAATAACCATTATAATTTATGCGTCTCGAAACAAACCGATAGAAACTTCTAAAAAATCCGTTATTACCGTATTGGTCCCAATTTCGGGGTGAATTCAATTTTTCTTTTGTCCTTATCTTGTAAATTATATATATATATATATATATATATATATATATATATATATATATATATATATATATATATATATATATATATGCACATACACATACATTCATACAAATACAAATATAAACTCATTTGACGGTCACTTACGTCGATTCTGACGTATGAGTGTTTGAAAGAGGGGATTTAAAGAGAACATTACTCGCGTCGGTCGGAAATCGAACCCAGACTGCTCGCGTGGCAGGTACGTATTTTACCACTGAACCACCGAGGCATAATGACCACCGGGTGAGCTGGCAGAATCGTTAGCACGCTGAAGGAAATGGCTAGCCGTATTTCGCCTGTCGTTACGTTGTGAGTTGTAATTCCGCCCTGGTTAACTTTGCCTTTCATCATTACGATGTCGATAAATTAAGTACCAGTGAAACACTGGGGTCGAAGTAATCGACCAGCCCCCTTCCCACAATTTTCAGGCCTTGTGCCTTTAGTAGAAAGGATAATTACAGTATTTGCTTCTATTAGGGTATAATATAATATTTGGAAATTAACTATGTTGTTAACACTGATTCTTAATTAAAATTATTTAAAGAAATAATTTTATTTGCTAAGTTTATTAAAGGAACATTTATATATATATATGACGGGTACTAATCGGACCATCATCTCTCTTAAACCTGTAACATATACATCCTCCTGCGCAAGTATAAGCCTATTACACACAAACATCGGTTCTATCATATAAGTCAACGAGCAAAACGCCCCCCGTCCAATGAACGGTGCTGAGTTGTCAAACATTTAAACCAAATTTTCTCAAAACAACTTTTCCGACCGTCCCATAGACTTCCCCTTTGAGAAACACTGATTTAACCTAAATTTGAGACACCAGCAAAAAAAGAAATAAAGGTAGACTTTTTTCTATTCAAAAGAAAAACGATTTCCCACGGCTTTATCGATCGCATTCTCACCTGGAATCGATTTTTGAGCGCAATCGGATGGAGGATGCCCTAGATCCTAGAAGCCACACACACACACAGACAGACAGAAAGGATTTTATATACGACATAACCTCTTAAAATAACCCTCAGCATTATATTTGATGCAAAAAATTGTCTTGCTGACATGCATAATAGCAATCATTTAAAAATACTTATTAACATTCTTATTAAATCACAATTTTTTAGAAATAATTCCACTTTTCCGAAACTGCGTGTGTTTATAATTCTACTTATTGTTTATCATTTTTAACCAATCATTTTTCTTTCCCTGTCTACTCTGGCCCTTCTACTCATTCATTTCCTCTGCTTTTCCTCCTCTTTAATATTTCTTTTAAAACTTTTCTACTCTGTTTTCTTACGTTTTTACCTATTTCTCTAATTTTACTCACATAGGTACCATTTTGTCTTTAAAATTACATGTTTCCATTTAATTATATTTTTATTTGGTTTTATGATATTCATTTTATACTTTATATTCGATTTTATATTCTAATTGTCAGTGTCTTAGTATTTCTGAATATCATTTCATCATCATTATTTATCGTCCCTTTTCCATATTGGCATGGGTTGGACTATATATATATATATATATATATATATATATATATATATATATATATATATATATATATATATATATATAAAATATTATAAATATATAAAATGTCCAATTCATTTCATGTATTTTATATGTATTTCATATTTCCTATATGAGTTTGTACCTTATAATAAAGTCTTGGCTGTGTTGAAATGCTTAAACACATAATTCCTGGTAATGTTTTGCATCATTGTTACCATCTTTACTTTATTAAGTGGCTCCTCTCACTCTTGTGTTTATAGAGATATATACAAAGATACGTTTGCTACATTATCTTAGAGAACTCTTCACAAATTGAGGATCTAAGCAAAGAATGTATCCACATTCTGTTTCATATTCTTCGAAGAGTGCTCCTATCATTGCTAGAATTATTTATTGAAAACTTTTAATCTATAACAAAAAAGTATATTTAATAAAAATAAATGTTCAAAACTCAGTGCATGCATGTTTCTGTATATTCAAATATAGGTACACTAAATATTAGTTTCTATTGAATAGTCAACAAATATACCTTTTTGTTAGTATGTTAACGATGCAGTTGGTGTTAATTGGCTGAATCAACATCGGGTCATGACAAACTCAGATAAGGGGGATGTATTGCATAAACTACAATCCTATAAGTAATAACAACGTGGAAGACACGTATAAACGATTTAAGAGCTCAAGAAAAAATTTGGGTTTCACTTATTTATTATTCGGAAACAAAATTTATTCGCACTCTCTGCGACTTGATCACTGATAGAGTTGTAATGAAACTGTCTGGGATAAAGTCGAATAATTTAACAGTTTTGTGCTTGCGAATTGTCTATATGTGTTCACTACTCTATAATTGTTTTAGTTTCACACAGATGGTCTCAGAACAAATCATTTGTAAGTCTATAAATTGAATGACTTTAAACTGCATCCAATATGGGGCCATGGATCGAGAGTTCCTGCGTTTGGAGGAGTATGGAACTACCTGTTAGCCGCTAAATCTCATGGTTTACTCTTGCCCGGAGTAGTTACACTTGTCAGGGTCCCAGCTATGAATTAATTAGCATGGGAAGAAACTCCAAGTACAAATTCCCATTCCCCTGTGAGTGCCGTGAGAAAGGTTAAAGCTGGTGTAGTCAAACTTGACAGAAAATCAAGGGATACAGTCCTTCAGTTCAGTTCAGTTCTTTGACACACTACAAGTAAATCTAGTCCTGTAAAGCTACTCACCTAGAAGGCCACTCCAATATAAAAACCTTCATCTGTCACTTCAGATCTCTTAATCGGCTAAGTCGCTGTAGTTAGACCTCCAGATCTAAAGAGTGGGATCAGAGTGTACAGACTGAACTTCGCTTTATGAACATAGGGCAAGCAGGAACAAAAGCTCCACAGCACAATCATTGGTTTACATAGCCACTTGGGTGCCTGCCACTCTTCCTCGTGTTCTTCGGACACAGCACCCACCATCGCCAATTATGAAATTTTTACGTAATGATAATTCTTAATTGCAAAGAAATTCTAGCAACCTACTAATTCCATCGAATCATGACTGATGTAAAGCAAATTTTAATCCACCGGGATTTAAACTTCAGAAATAAACCTAAGTAAGTAAACTACTGACTGACATTTGGTAGAGTATATTTTGGCTTCTGTCTCTCTACCTCTTCAATTCATTCACACAATATTGTTAGAATGGTTCACCTTTTAGCTATTGCAGAGTAAACTCCGAGTGAAACGGTTTCAACTATAGACATCAGAAAGAAATTGAGATATATGCTGCCAGTTAGAACTTCCAGCATTTGTGTCATACTGTTCCATGCTGCTGCATTTACAGCCCTGTTAAAATCAAAAACAAACTAAATTAAGTTACACTACAAATATCAGAAAACATCGAACAACGTAAGAAAACTCATGTTCACCGCGTTCAATGCCAGCAGCTTTGATACATAAGTAAGATCATATTCTCATACGCATAAACACACACAATGCATTCAGATATACCGCTACACTCAAAGAGACTCGGCCACAGACGAACATATTTAATATATATTTAGCATCTTAGGGAATGTTAATTCAATTAAATGTTTCCACCGTGATCTAACATTTCCAAAGTTAAAACAAGAATTTGTAATGGAAGACTTAACTGAGATCTGCTCAATGAAAATACGTTTGTTATTTAATAGAACTTTTTCTTGGCCCCTTTCAAGCATAGCCAGGCTCATGAGCCCGGTTTCCAAGTTTCTGTGGTGTATGCGTTCCCCACAGCTGGACGCGATTCCAGTCCATCGCAGCGTTACTCAAGAAACAGGAAGAGAAAGTGAGAGAAAGTTGTGGCGAAAGAGTACAACAGGGGTTGCCACCGTCCCCTGCCAGAGCCTCGTGGAGCGTTTAGGTGTTTTAGCTCAATAAACACACACAACGGCCGGTCTGGGAATCAAAACCGCGATCCTCCGACCGCGAGTCCGCTGCCCTACCCGCTGGGCCAATACGCCTCAACATTTACTAGAATTTAGAGAGATAAAATTATTTAGACTGCCAATATACAGCAGCAATACGCGTGTTATGGAACAAATATTTCCAATTTAATTAGTTTCTGCTCATCTACATCACCAATGCCTTTGGAAGGATGTGATACCCACGTCTTCTGATCTTGCAAATTATAAAGTATTGGGTCTAATAAAATATTGGAACACAATCTAAACAAAAATGTCGCTCTTCATTATTCTTCCGATAGGCTTATGGTAACTGTAAAAATAATATCAACAATAAATCGGTGAAACTTACATTTCTATAGAAATAACAATGGTAACTCTTCTCAGATAGGATGATTTAAAGAAATCGCGTAAATGGGTAAGCATTGAGATTTCTTTTTCACTGTCTGGTTGTACTGTTGTGATGTCAATCGGGGCTGTGGACTCGCTACTTTGGCATCCAGAACTGGTTTCATTTGCGGGATTAACAGTCTCTTTTGAAACGTCTTTTAATATAATACTCCAGACATTATTAAAATCAACTTTGTTTTGTTTCGCAGCTTTTTTGATAATTTTCTTGGCTTCTTTTATTTTCGAATTAGCAAATAGCCACCGGAGAGATTCCTCCAGGAAACTGCAGCCATGGAAAAATAATTTTGTAGTAAGCAGGGATTATAAATTACATAGATAAAACGATAAACGTCGCCCTTTTCAAACCGAGCCAGGCTCATGAGCCCGGTGTCCCGGTTTCTGTGGCGTATGTGTTCCCCACTAGCTAGACAGGACGCCAGTCCATCGCAGCGTTACTCAAGAAACAGCAAAAGAGAGTGAGAGAAAGTTGCGGCTAAATAGTACAACAGGGGTCGCCAAACCCCCTGCCGGCGCCTCGTGGAGGTATTTAGGTGTTTCCACCCAATAAACACACACAACGCCCGGTCTGGGAATCGAAACCACGATCCTCCGACCGGTCATTGTGCCTCCACAAATTACATAGATGGTCGAGTAATTGTAAGCATGCATATATATTTTTGTTTTATTTCCACACACGTACATATGTATGTATGTATGTATGTATGTATGTATGTATGTATGTATGTATGTATGTATGTATGTATGTATGTATGTATGTATGTATGTATGTATGTATTTATGTACGCACGTACGTACGTACGTATGTACGTATGTATGTATGTATGTATGTATGTATGTATGTATGTATGTATGTATTATGTATGTATTATGTATGTATGTATGTGTATATATATATATATGTGTGTGTGTGTGTGTGTGTGTGTGTGAAGTATATTTGCCATCTGAATGTGGCTAACCACTAAGGATGGATGCTACTGTAGGTTGAAGCCCTAGGAGAACATCACCAGCTGGCTATCGACTGAAAAAAGGATATATGTATTTGCATTGGGACCCCTTCGCATCGAAGACCGGTGAATGTCGTGCGCTGATGACGGGTAAATACACAGAAACCCGGGTCTGTGCGTATCACGTCAGGTCGACGATGGGAACGATGGCTTCCCTTTGCAAATACTGATAGGGCACAGAAAGTGTGTCAATAGCCAGCTGGAGATGTTCTACTGTGGCTACAAGCTACAGTAGCATCCACCCTTAGTGGTCTTTTCCTAGAATGGCTTACACTGATGATAGTTCATTTGGTCATTGTTTTTCTTTTTTAACAGTTATCATGTTATACAGCTGTAGAATATTTGTTTTGGAAGTTTGTTAAATGTGTATGTGCGTGTATGCCCCCGCTCGTATGTGTTGTGTTTGCTAAAGTGAATTATTCCAGATTTTTTAGTAATAGTAATGAGAAAGTTTTAATGAGGATTTCTCGTGCATTCATAATATAATTTAGATAAATTAGTTAACTTAGATTGGTTTCGGCCATGATCGGCCCGGGTCATTAGTAAATCAATACTACCACCTAATTGTTTCGGGACACCATGCAATTGATGGGTAAGGGCTTTGTCAACATCGGCATTGCTCGCTCTCTTTGGGTACTTGCCATTGAGAGGTTTTCCTTGCCATTTATCAGTCAGAATATCTAAGGCAGCGGTTTTAGCAGGAGTTTTCAAACGATTAGCTTTTTCTGCGTTTGTTTCTAGTATGTTTAATTCTGGAGATTGTTGTATTCGGAATTCACTTAGATATTCCTTTGCCTGATTTGTTACTGAGCATGATGCTGTCTTGTTTTCATGTTTCCACACAAGGTTTAACATCCAGTCCGCAGAGTTTTTCAGGTCGGTATGTAGGCCAACTGTGGCAATCTTCATTGTTAATTCCAGTTGTAAAAGTCCACGGCCTCCCTCTTTTCCTGGCAGATAAAGTCGCTCTATATCTGCCTTAGGCTGGTGAATTCTATGCATTGTCAACAGTTTTCGTATTTTTCTGTTACGATTACATATTTCAGTAATTGACCAGTTGATGATATTGAAACCGTAAGTCACGACTGGTATGGCAAAAGCATTGATTGCTTCGATCTTGTTTTTTACATTCAGCTCTGCGATAACTTTCTCTTCTCAACCTTTCCCTCATCACTGCATATTAGATTCCATCACCTTCAATTACCCCTAGGTATTTGTAGCTCTGCACCGGTTCTAACTCTTTTATGATATTCTGCTGGTCAAGGTTAACGTTAGATGCTTCTGCCAATTTTCCCTTGATAAAGGTAGCTCTTACACATTTATCGAAGCCAAATTGCATCCTGATGTAATCACTAAATTGTTTAACAATCGCTAGTAAGCCCTTGAGTTGTTGGTAATTTTTTTGCAAGGAGCTTTAAACAATCCATTTTTTATCAAACATTTTATAACCGTACTGTGTATCATTGAGCAATTTTGAGAGAGGTATTAACGCTAGCCAAAAGAGGAGTGGTGATAGTGAATCACCCTGGAAAATGTCACATGAAATTCTTACATCTCCAGCTTTAGAGATTCATTGTCACTGTTCAAAGTCAGTGTGGTTCTCCATGATCTTATACTTACAAACAAAAAGTTTCGCAGAGTAGGAGCTATTTTATACATTTCCAGACATTTCTTAATCCAGCTATGTGGTAGGCTATCAAAAGCTTTTTTATAGTCTACCCAGGCTATTGACAAGTTTTTGTGTCATTTGCGACAATCTTCTAAGATCATCTTATTGATGAGTAGCTGCTTTTACAACCATAAGATCAACGTTTAAATCCAATAACCTACTTTCTATTAAAAATCTATATGTATATTCAGTCAGAACAAGTATTAGCGTTTTACACATTGTTGTTAAGCAGGTTATGAGTCGATAATTTATTCGTTCATTTGTTTTATTTTTTGAACGTAGGAATGTTAAACCATTAACTAGCCAAGAGGAAATCATAATAGGATGTTGCAAAACATCGTGGTAAAGTTTTGTTAGTAGTTCTTGGCTCTCTGGGAAGGCATTCAACCAAAAGTTAGGAATTTTATCCTTTCCTGGAGACTTCCATTTGCTTGACCTCCTGAGAGCAGATTTTATATATTCTACCTTGACACCCTTCCACTTTTGCTCCTCTAAGGAGTCTAAGTCTGTAGATATTCTATCAATCCAAGGGGTCTTCTCATTGTGTGGTTTTTCTTCTGCCCAAATTTTATTCCAAAATTCCTACGCTTCTTCTTTTGATGGGTCTGGCTTTACTGTAACTCGTATCTTCCCTATATTCCTTAAAAAAAATTGGGTCGACGACTAATCTGGTTTGTAATTTGCTTTGTTATCATTGAAGCATGACGAGCGTCGACGTTGACATTAGGTGACGGATTTGTCTGTTGGGGTCAATTATTTTCAGACAACACTGTCACCGAATTCTGTGCATGTAAACATTGCTCGTACCGTAGCTTCTTAAGACTAACAGATCTGTATTTGTGTGTTATTATTATTTTTTTTTGTTGATAGTTTTATCTTCCAGCATAGTTTTTTAAACTTATGAATGGTTCGCTTTGTCTGTGTTAGTTGGAAAAAATATTAGATAAATAAATAAAGGAAAAAGTTTTGTTTTTAGTTTTTGCTTCGTTTGTGACACGTGATTTCATATGAGTGAATGTGTGTCCTGTAAATTTCACATAGTTGTGTAAACATTGAGATGTATGTGTAGTCCTATGGGTATCAGAATGTATATATGATTATATAGACGTTCGAGTGTATGCGAAATTACTCAATTTATGTACTTACAGATTTGTTCCATATCTATTTTATAATTTGTAAACTTTCCATTGTTGACGTCATGTGTGTGTTTCGCACATGTTTCACTGAGACATCGCGTATAAGAAAAACTGTGCTTTGTACGCAGTAAAATTTCGTTTTTCTTTATTATTTTCGTTAAGAGTCCGCTTCCTTCAAGTCATCTACAGGTTCCTTTATCTAATTCTATCAATGTTATTGGATTAGATTTACTTTTGAATAGGGAGCCCGGTGTAGCACGTCCATGTTCTTAATCAGTGCGGGGCTATTTTATTATTATTATTATTATTATTATTATTATTATTATTATTATTATTATTATTATTATTATTCAGTAGTTTTATTTTTATAGCGTGCTTTCACTTCACTACCGAGCGCAGCTCTGAGTGCCTTGGGTATGTGCTGTGATTTGTTGTGATGCTCTGATGGTTATTGTATGGAAAGTGTTCTGCGTAGGATGTGTGCAGTGCCTAGTAGTGCAATTTTCTGTATGTTATATGTGTTTGTAAGTCCTGGTGTTTTTGTTATGTATTTGTCTGAATATTTTTTTATCATGCCAAATGCACCTACTATGATAGGAATTGTTTCTGTTTTCAGATTCCACATTCTAGTTACCTCTATTTCCAGGTCTTTGTATTTTGAGAGTTTCTCCATTTCTTTTAGAGACTCGTTGTCATCTGCCGGGTTATTATTATTATTATTATTATTATTATCATTATTATTATTATTATTATTACTTTTTTTTCTTCTTTCAAATTTGCTTCCATTTCTTGCCGAGTGTCTTCCTGACTCCTAGGGCAAAGAAACTCATAGTATACATTGGTAGGCCATTAAACCAAACTCAATAGTTCGTTCATTTTCTTTTTTTTTTAAGTTAAATTAAAATACATGAGCAGCAACAGTTCTCACATCGACAATGCTCTTCTCAATACGTGTGATGTACCAGTTAAGACAATCTTTTGCACTTCTTGCAGGGATGGTAAGCCAGGGATCATTCTCATATAATTTTCGGTTCCCTCCTTGATCATTCCTAGTGCTCCTACGATCACTGGTATTGTAACCGCCTTGAGATGCCACATTTTCTCAATTTCAATGAGTAGGTCTTTATATTTTCTGAGCTTCTCAAACTCTTTCGCTGAGATATTATGATCACAGGGTATGCTCATGTCGATCAATAAGCAAACTTTATTGTCTTGGTCTTTCACAACAATATCTGGTTTATTGGCCTTGATGGTTCGGTCTGTATGTACTGGAAAGTCCCACAGAATGGTTACATTTTCTCCTTCAGTTACAGCCTCAGGGTGGTGATTATACCACTTGTCGGCAGTTTTGATATTGTAATGCCGACTTATTAGCCAGTGTAGATATTGGCCAACTCTGTCATGTCTTAATTTATACTCCACTGGTGCTAAGACTTTACATCCAGGGATTAGGTGGTCCACTGTTTCAATCATGTCGTTGCAGAATCGGCATTTTGGGTCTGCTCCATTTTTCATCACATTGGCCTGGTAGTTCCGGGTTAATAGGCTTTGATCTTGAGCAGCCAGGATGAAACCTTCGCTCTCTGCTTTTAGCCCTGAGCTCCGTAGCCACTGATGGGTTTGCTTCTGGTCAACATCAGCTTGTTTGCTGCGGGTCACATATTTGCCGTGCAGAGGTTTCTCCTCCCACCTATCAGCCAATTGCTCGTGCGCTTTTTTCGTTGCCATTATTTTCACCTTCTTTGCAACAATAGTTGCCGTACTTCCCTCGGGTTGTTCAGTTTGGGTATCCTGCACGAGATCAATAGCAAATTTTTTGCTTTCCTTTATGATAGGATGAAGCTTCTTTCGTCTCTCGTGATTTTCCACGAGCTTTAGCATCCAGTCATTCGATATTTCGAGATATTTGGCCAGTCCAATTGTGGTTGTTTTGTAAGCTAGTTCGAATTGGATCAGGCCTCGACCTCCTTGGGCTCTGGGAAGGTAAAGGCGATCTACGTCTGCCTTTGGGTGGTGCATCCTATTACAACTCAGCAGCTTGCTATTTTCCTATCTATATTCTTTACTTCACTCATATAGCTATAAGTAACAACTGGAACTGCTAAGGAATTTATAGCTAACACCTTGTTACGTGCATTTAGTTCAGATTTCAGGACTGCACGAACTCTCCTATAACATTCCTTCCTGATCTTCTCTTTCATGCTTGCATGCTGAATACCAGAGCCTTCATTTATCCCTAAATATTTGTATGTTTGTTCTTGCTCTATTATTATTATTATTATTATTATTATTATTATTATTATTATTATTATTATTATTATTATTATTATTATCATTATCATCATCATCATTATTATTATTATTATTATTATTATTATTATTATTATTATTATTATTATTATCATCATCATCATTATTATTATTATTATTATTATTATTATTATTATGATTATTATTATTATTATTATTATTATTATTATTATTATTATTATTATTATTATTTTCCCTTTACCACAGGTTTTGTTGGAGCTCCTGGAGTCTTGCATGCGTAGCGGACCTACTATTTGCAGCCTACGGTACTATGCTATTCGTTATTTTCAGCTATCTAGTACTTTCCTGATTATTCTGGCCATGCCAAGGAGACAAATCTTTTGTAACAGTTCTATTGGGCACTCTATTTCATTTTCCTTTATATTCCTCTTGATGCCTTCTGATACTGTTTCCAATGACCCAACAATAATTGCACTATCTTCACCATCTTCATTTCCTATAGCCGGGCTATTTCGTACTTAAGAGGGTTGTATCTGTCTATCTTTTCGCCTTTCTTCTTGACTATTCGTGGGTCAAAGTGGCATTATTATTATTATTATTATTATTATTATTATTATAATTGAGTGAGAGAGCAGTTCATGCCATCAAAGTGACACTGGTGTAAAATATACGAAGCCCAATATACTCATCATGACTACCCATCTGATAATGGTACACCAGGCACATGCATCACAACCATATGTGCGCGACATGGTGATCTCATATCAAGATAAACAGCACATGACCTTGAAGATGGGGCCCAGTTAGAATTTTCTTCAGGTTGTGTAGCCCATCCCGCTCAAACGGTCCCTGAATAAGGGCTGTTTAAGGATGTTGAAAGAACCACCCATGTTTCCAGAGGTGAATTATTCAAACCCCAAAGAATCCCTCTCAACACATGGCTTATTATTATTATTATTATTATTATTATTATTATTATTATTATTATTATTATTTTTATTATTATTATTATTATTATCATCATCATCATCATCATCATTATTATTTACTGCATTTCGTCCCTTTTTGTGATCTGAGTTCAAATTCTGTTGAGGCCGACATTGCCTTTCATCCTTTCGGAATGGATAAAACAAATACCAGTTAAGCACTGGAGTTTGTGTAATCGACTAGCCTCTTCCTCGAAAAATTTCAAGTATTCTGTGTATAACAGAAAGAACTATCATTATCATTATTATTATTTTGATGACGATGATGATGGTGACGACGACGACGACAACGACGACAAAAACAACGACAGTGATGATGATGATGCCAATTGAAATATATATGTTGGTGCATTGAAAAATATAATGAAACGCGTATATAATGTATATAATGTATATATGCATGCATGAATGTATATCAATGTGAGTATCGATGTAAGCATTTAATGCAAAACAAAATAGGATACTTACAAGAAATCCACAACAAAATATCCCGAGATAACAGCATTAAACAGGAATATCGTGTTCCAACTGTAATCCTTCAACATGTAGGCTATGAATCCGAGAGAAGACGTATAAATAGCCCAAATACACATAAATGTACTTGACATAATAATTCGTCTTTCTTTTGCGTATAATTCACAAATCAAATTTATAGAGCTAAAAAGATATGCCTGCGAAAAATGAGGACAATAAAGAAAAGTTTGAAATTTAATAGAAAATGGAAAAGTTATTGAAAATAAGCATATGTCTTTTCAAACAGTGAATACAGACAAATATTGAAACAATAGTGAATTACTATCGGATCCGATTTAACGTTATTGTTTTGCGTGTATGTCCCGTGATCAGAAACAACTGATTCTACTTTTCGCCTTTCGAACTGGTCGCAGGATATTGCCATTATATACGTGCATGTTTGGATAGTTTTGAGGGAGATAGTAGCAGCTCGAAGACAGAATTGTATGAGTATATTCAAACTTAATTTATTGTTGCTAACATGACTGAAATAGCGCAACAATTAACCAATGCTTCAAATGCGTGAAATCTCATGTGAAATATTTGAATGTTATTGGGGATGCAGCCGAGATAAACAATGAATTCATTAAGTAATTGTATTAACGAACCTCCTTCAAAAAGAAAATCGAAAGTAAAAACTGGCAACGAATAAAATTATTGATGTTAACTATGAAATATAAATTTACTTAAATGTTTATTAAATATCCGAGATTGCTAGAATTATGTGGCAAAATACAGTTATTCGGCTGACAAAACTAAATACAACTATACACACACACACACATTGCACACACACACACACACTCACACATACATACGTACATACATACATACATACATACATACATACATACATACATACATACATACATACATACATACATACGTACATACGTACATACATATATACATACATACATGCATACATACTTTCAGATTACCAATTTATATTGGCTTTATAAGTAAATGCCAAACTGTCTGAATAAACTTGAATTTTCAAAAAAGGAAATGATCCAACTGACTCGCACATTACAAATACAATCTGCAAGTGGAAAAGCAAATCTGTGCAAGACTTTTCTCAGGTTTAAAATATGACATTGTTTTTGTTATCTACATTCCAATGATAGAGCTTTATATCTTTGATAGAAACCAGCCCCTTCAGAAGAATTTAAATGAACCAATACAGAACACACACACTCTCTCTCTCACACACACACACACACACACATATATATATATATATATATATATATATATATATATATATATATATATATAATAATAATAATAATAATAATGATAATAATAATAAATAATAATAATAATAATAATAATAATAATGATAATAATAATAATAATAATAATAATAATAATAATAATAATAATAATAATAATAATAATAATAATAATAACATTCAGCTACTGATCAATAAAGCCATAACTGAAGACAGCTGCAGAAAGAAGAATGTTCTAAGTATGGCCTGGATCCATAATAGAAAGGCTTTTAATAGTATTCCCCACACATCGATCCAAGAAATACTAGCCATGAGCAAGGTAGCACCAATAACCATTAAATATATAAAACATTCCATGTATAAATAGCTGACAGTGCGACAGCTCCAGACGAAAGAGGGACTCATAAAAACTAAAGCCATCTCCTTTTCTTCTTGGCACTGACACCTTTATCTAACATGCTAAACAGAACTGGATGTGAATACAACTGTTACGGCAACACAATCAACCACCTCTTATATATGGATGATCTAAAACTGTACGCTACAAATGATAAAACTGTACAATGGAAACATTACTACAGACAGTACATGGATTTATCAAATAAATAAACATGAAAGTCGTCTTAGAAAAATGTGCCAAAGCAACCTTGAAGAAAGGAAAACCAGATAAGAGTAGAAACATCACACTAGATAAAACAAATGAGATAAGAGAATTAGCCCAAAGCCAGACATACAAATGCTTAGGAATCAATGAACTAGATACGATACAACACACAGAAATGAACGAGAAGATAAGAAAAGAATGTTAGATTAATACTGAAAACAGAGCTCAATGCGAAAAACAAGATAATAGGTATAAGCACTCTAGCTGTCCCAGTTATAAGTTACAGCTACAATATTCTTAACTGGACTCTAAGTGAACTAATCAAAATAAACAGGAAAACACGAAAAATAATGCCAGGATTTAGGATGCGCCTCCCAAAATCTGGCATAGAAATGTTATATATACAACGTATGAAAGGTGTTTGAGGCCTTATACAGTTCATTTTATGTTAGGTAAATCTAAGTTTCCCTCAAATAAATGCAGAAGTCAAGAGTTAATCAAAATGAAAGAACATAATGATCATCTTTATAACATTGTATCAGTAATAAACAAAAGTGAACCGCTACTTAAAAATTTTTAAACAATATATAATATATAATTTTAACGATATATAATATATAATTTTAAAATAATATATAAGCATTTAAGATAAAGCATCAGATTATTTTTATCGAATATATATTTAGCTGTAGTATTTTCATGTATTTTCTTTTATTTCTTGGGTGAAAGACGGTTGGACAGTATTGAATGGCTTGGCTTACTTGAATACTTTATTGAATGGGCAACCCAATCAAATTTTATTTTAGCTGCAATACTTTAAGCTCTTTCTTACTTCTTAAATAGAAACTTTTCTCTTACTTCTTGTCCTGAAATTTTCCAGGTTTATTAAATACTTAAGAATATAGTATCCCTGGCTCGCATTTTTCATTATAGTATATATATATATACATATATTCTTGATAGTCCATCAATCTCTGATGAAGACGTAGTCTGTGGTCTCAGAAGTCAGCGGTGGGAACGCATGTGACTCCGTAGCCCATAGCTAGAAGCACACAGTCACCTGCAGGCTGGACACTGGTAGTCTGTGATCAAGACTAAGGAAGATGCGGCCCAGTGACGTTTGTTTCTTGTGGCAGCGTGGCATTGCTGTCTATTCTCCTCAAAGGCAGCTACAGCAGTGTTGGTGATTGACCTCCAGGTAGCCTTGTTAGTGGTTGCGGTCTCGAGTTTGCGAAGCTGGATGCTACACCACATTATACCACTGCTCTGTCTAGGACTCCTTCACTAGAGACTCTGTCGTGCCAGTTGATGCCCATGATTGTGCGCAGTGATCTTGTATGGAAGTGTTCCAACTGCTTGATGTGTCTGCCGTATGGAGTCCATGATTCACAACCATACAGCAGCGTGGAGAGAAGGACATCTTTGTATATCTTGAGTCTCGTGGACAGCCGCAAGCCATTCTGTTGTAGTATTTTGACTCTGAGTCTACCGGGTGCTTGGCTGGCTTTCTGGATCCTGGCTGTGATCTCTTTATCTATTGAACCATTTACAGACATAGTGCTGCCTAGGTACCTTAGGTCTCAATTTTCATTATCACAGTGCTTTATTTTTGACCATTTTTCTATTCTCTTATCTTTCAATTTTATTAGTTCCTCCTTGTTATGTTTGGTTTATTTATGCCTTATATATGTTTCTTGGTGTTTATTCTTATATTATTACTTAACTATTTTATATCGAATTCCACCAGTAATCATTTTATCCTAAAGTTTATTTTCCTCTATTTTAACCTTATTATTGTGAATTCCGTTTTGTGTATAGTTATTTATGTCAAAGATATCGCTAGCGTCCTTCTATACCCAATATTTATCAATTTTTATAATGGTTTTCCTTGATGCTAATATTATGTTAATTACACTCATAGATTAGAATTCTCTCTTGCAAACAGGAGGGCTTTATTGAGTAGTACAGGTTTAATTGATGACTAGTCGTTATCAATTAGTATAAGCTTTTTAGTCTTTTTATCGACTAATTTGTTAGAAGAATATATTATATATGTATAATGTATATATATGTATATAATGTATATGTATAATGTATATGTATATAATGTATATATGTATATAATATATGTATATAATGTATATATATGTATATATGTGTTAAGCTATAGCTTTAATTTTGATATGTTTCTGCGTGTTGGTATATATTCATCGATAATTACCTTACATATTTTTCCGAGATCGGACATCCCTGGGCAAATTAGTCTAACGCTAGGGTTACTGTTAAAATTAGGTTTATGGTCTTTTAATCTTATTCTAGGTCTATTAGACTCAAAAGGTTCTGTTATCCCTTCTTTCTTATAATCAGATATTATTTTTTTTGTTTTTTGCCACTCAATCTTAATGTATCGCTATTCGTTATTTTATAGTTTTTTGTTTTTTCATTACTAAGTAATCTGTGATCCGAAATTTTATATATACATACATACATATATATATATATATACCAGCAGAGATACCCGGTCTCGCTCGGGATTAAAAGGGCATAGCTTTTTTATTCTTTTACTTGTTTCAGTCATCTCAATGCGACCATGCTGGAGCACTACCTATGGTGGAACAATCGACCACAGGATTTATTCCATGTAAGCCTAGTACTTATTCTATCAGTGTTTTTCGCCGAAACTCTAGGTTATGGCAACGGAAACACAGCAACATTGGTTGTTATGCAATGCTGGGGTACAAACAGAGACACACACACACAAATATAGACATAGACATATATATGACATTCTCTTTCCGTTTCCGTGTACGAAATCTATTCAGAAGGCTCTGGTAGTCCTGAGGCTATATATATATATATATATATATATATATATATATATATATATATATATATATATATATATATATATATAAACAAGAAAAAGCAACAAGAATGGATCAATAGTTGAGTACAATTGTTTCATACTAAAAACATTTTATTTAAAGCTGCAAATATTACAGCAAATATAATGTCAAGTATTCATCAGCTAAATCACATATATGTTTTCCAACAATACAAAGTTTTTAAATTGAATATTAACATCCCAGAGAATATAAATCTACTCATAAAGATGTAGACATATGTATATATATATATATATATATATATATATATATATATATATATATACATATATATGTATGTATGTATGTATAAATACATATGTATGTATATATAACCATATATATATATATATACATATATAAATGTGTATGTATATATGTCTACATATATACATATCTACATATATATAAGTGTATGTATATATAACCATATATATATATATATGTATATATATATATATATATATATGTGTGTAGGTATATAATTATAATAATAATAATAATAATAATAATAATAATAATAATAATAATAATAATAATAATTAAAATAATAATATTAGGGAGTATAACTCCAAACTTACAGGGAAAAATTAAATTTAGTATTAAATCAAATTTCACAATATAGATATATAATATATATATTAGAGAAAAACAACTTTGTGCAATTCAAACAATGATATACATAAGCCTAATTAAAAAACAAAATATATCTTAAAACATATAACTAGATGACAAGAAGTACAAAAATGAATAAACAATATATACTAAGTAAAAAGACTACGTACGTTTCATAGCTATAATTGAAATTCGAATTTCAATTAAATTTAAATTTAATCGAAAAACAATTCAATTTGAAATTATAGTCACTCTTCAGGTCAACAATAATAACAATAATAAGTAAATAAATAATCAAATAGAATTAAACAATATTTTTTAAAGACTTAAAATCACGATTGTTCTTATAGAACAAACTCCATTAACTAAATTTGAAACTTAAAATAGTAGGATCAGGTACCTATAATACATTTATCATGTTAAAACCCTAAGGTAAAAAAATAGAGTAAATAGGGAGAAAAATGTATTTATCTATGAAGATATAATTTAGCTTTAAGAATAACATTAACAAGCAATAGAATATCTGTACCCTAGCTATACTCTAATATTTTAATTCACAAGCTATTTTACAAAACAATCACACTAAATATTTTTAGATTTTCGTTCACATATAATAATTATAAAATAATAAAATTATAAAATTATAAAATTAAATAGAAGTACTATCTAAATTATAATTAACAAATATATCAATTAGAAATTCATATTTTTTCAATCAATAAACATATAAATAAATAAATTACACCATTATTACTTAGATAAATATACATATCATTCCGAAAATATTTATGGAATAAAAACTAAAAAATTCCAAAACTAAAAACGTATTACTTATCGTTTATAAAATTATTTGCGAAAAACCTACTGCTGCTACTACTACTACTACTACTACTACTACTACTACTACTACTACTACTACTACTAATACTACTACTTATTATTATTATTATTATTATTATTATTATTATTATTATTATTATTATTATTATTATTATTATTATTATTATTAATTCTATTATTATTAAATTTAATACTACTAAAAATATCATAAAAACCTTTACCTATACTAAAAAATCTGACAATCTAATTCACAAAACATGCATATGGATACATAGTGAAACTAATAGAAAGGAAACTAATATATATATGTATATATATATATATATATATATATATATATATATATATATATATATATATATATATATATATATACATACACACACACATACTGAAAGTAATTGAAATTGGAACCAGTTTTAGTGATGCACACAGTCAGACAGACACAGACACACCTCAATTATATATATATACATATAGTAAAAGAGAGAGAGAGGGAAAAAGTGAGTGAAAGGTGGGGTGTCAAACTGACTGATTGGTATGTATGCATGTGTATACACTTATTTTTGTCCTATATATAGGGGGCAGTTAAAGTGTAGTTTTGTGTATTTGTGTATTTGTATATTTGAGTAAAGACAGTGTTTAATAGTATTACCTCACGAACTATTCCAGCGAAAAATCTCATTGTGGTAAACAACCAATAAAACGGAGAATATGCTGCGATTAAGTTCAAGACTACCAGCAAAATATTACTTGTCACTCTCGTAGGTTTTCGTCCGAATTTTTCTATTAAATATGGTGCTAACAGACCACTGACCACTTGACCCAAAGCATAAACCGTTTGCGTTGATTCAGCCAATCCTAAATTGTTGCAGACCAGGTCCCACTGTAAAAATAAACATAATTTATAGACAATGATGAATTACTTGATTAAGGTGTAGAGTTTAGATTTTGCCTGTTTGTTCTTTTCATGACATCATAGAAAATTTCTAAGGGAGACAATTTCTCCAGGTAAGTCTGTGATACGTTATGTAATGCTGGAAAAGAGCAACAAATGTTCACATTCATATGTTAACACACTTCTTTAACAGTTTATAATACAACATGTCGACAAAATAATTCATGCCTTACAATTAAAAAACATTAATTCTTAAAATTATTTACAAGATTTACATTTCACAGATATTTGTCCTCAACGTTTCGACTAATATACCTTCCAGCGTTCATCAGGTGTCTTGGAGAAATTTCGAACCTGGGTTCTCGTTCCCAAGGTATTTCTCGATGTTGTTATTATTGTTATTATCATCATTATTATTATTATTATTACTACTACGGTCACTGCCTGGAATCAAACTCGGAATATTTGGGGTTGGTAGCCCGCGCACTTAACCACTACGTCATATGTCTCCAAGACACCCGATGAAGGCTGGAGAGTATATCAGCCGAAACATTGTGTTAAAAAGAAACAAGATGAGGACAAATATCCGCCAAATGTAAAAAATGTAAATAATGTACATAATTCCTCATCCCTTAAATATAGAACTGTATTAATTTTGTAAGTTGATTGACTATGAAAAGTCTATTGCGTTTTCTTCGAACCGCTTGAAGACTTTTCAATTCTCAATGGATTCTTTTCAAATTTTCCACACAGACGTAGTTTTGCATACTGATGACGAGTATTGCATTTACTCTTTGATAAATTAATAAGTAACAAGATAAAACCATTAAAATTTATATATTTTTATCCAAAGAAATTAGTCCATGTTCTCACAAACGGAAATCGAAACTGTTTGCTGCCATTGTTGTCATAGCAACAGACAGACTATTGTTGGAAACGCAGACGATGGGAACCGGGATCATTGGATATAAAAAAAACAAAAGAATTTAATGAAAGTAAACAAACAAAAGGGAAGCTTCTTATTTTTAAGAAAAAATGAATCAAAGGATACTAAACAAACAAAAAAGGAACTGTTTGTTTTTAAAAAAGAAATATAATTGGAAACAATAATGAAATAATATTTATGACCTGCCGCTATAAATAACTATCGAAATGAAACGAATGCACATGGATTGTCATAAAAAGAAAACAATGATGAAATAAAGCAATGTAATAGAATGTTATGAATTTAACGAAATTGAGATATACACTGTAGGATCTTTTGAAACAAATCTTGTTTTTCGAAACAGGAACGCCACATAAACACGCAGAGATACGAGTCTATCGTAGAACGATTAGTGCCACAGCACCGCTTTGCGAGTTTAGAAACTCAACACTATGTTGGCATTCTGGTATCTCAGGTATATGCAAGTATGTGCGCCACAGGTCACTGTAAATATTTGTTCTCGGCAGAATTGATTGTCGAATGCAATCTTCGAGTGTATCATAATCTCAAGAAGCACAGCGAAACAGAAAAAAATACTAACCGCGTTTCGTGACATACACCGCTGAAACACACCACTCGGGTAGCAGTCGAACCCCGTTGTTATATTTTCTCTTTAAAAATATCGTTTCACCTATTTCACCAATTATGCCGGGTCCATCATCAATTTTCAGCGGATTGCGAATCGAATTTTCCGCGCAGATATCTAGTAAATAATTTTACATAGTCTAAAGTAATAGTGGCATTAATCCCTAAGTGCTCTTTACAACAACCAATAGCTGATAGTTCTTTCGTCCACAGAGTAAACAGCGATAAGCTGGAGTTGCCATGACAACGAACAGTTTTGACTTTTGCCATGAGAACACTGGCATGCAATTCAGTGGCTAAAAATAAGTAAATTTAAATGGTTATAACTACAAATATATAAAATGAAAGATAATATTTTTTCCTAAGTACATAGGTATCTCCTAAACCTAATCTAAAGCGTACAATTTTCTACACATATAACCAACACTTTTGCAGGGCTCCAAAGCTTACGGCACGAAACAGTGGGACTAACCTTCCAATTTTTATAAGTATTTATTTTTTTTTGCTCTATAGACGGCCAGCATAATTCTTTAAATAGCAGAGGCATTCTTACAGTCCATATACATGTATATGGACAGTAAGAATGCATCTTAGAAAGTTACGGTGTCCAGGAGATTTCTACAGACAATACAGAGATGACGTAAACCTGACATGAACACATATTAATTCTAAACAACAGTTTAATACAGTAATAGAACTCAACCTACCTGTGACACTATAGACTTATCAGCTGGTGTGGTATAGTAATAACCATTCACACAGACCAGAGTTCTGTTCTCGATAGTAAGCCCTCCATCGGTAATGATGATGTCTATGGAACATTTATCATATATCAGATCGGCTTCATCAATCGATATGTTGTATTGATTGAGTTGAAACTCTGTCAGATTATTACATCTGTATTCTGGAGTGATGGCTGTGAAACACGGCGGAGAAAGTGAGCTACTTATATTATTAATTAGATCAGTTCACGTATCATACACAGTTGGACAAAATAATGGAAAAACTTAGCATCATAGCATCATAATTTTGAAATATCTATAAAACCGTCAAAAGCTTATTTAAAAACTTTTTTATATTTATTATTAGAGCTACTTAATATGTTTTGCTAAGATTGCTGTTTCTTTTCATCAGAAAAAGTTAATTAACATTCATTAAAATGACAGATCTATCAGACTTTCAAATAGGTCAAATTGTTGATGCTCGTATGGCAGAAGCTAGCATTATGAAAACAGCCGAAATGTTTGGTGTATCAAGAAGTACTGTCTCGAAAGTAATGACACTCTTTGAAAAGAAGGAAAAAACCTCCTCGTCGAAACAAAACTCTGGAAGAAAACCAAAACTTTCAGATAGGGATCATCGGACACTTACGCGAATTTTTTAGAAAGGATCAAAAAGTACAACTCTCAAAATTACTGCAGAGATTAATGACCACCTCGAGAACCCTGTTTCCACAAAATCTGTTCGCCAGGAGCGGCACAAAGCTGGATTTCAGGTGAGGACTGCAATCAGAAAAACACCACTTTCAATAACAAACGTTGCAAAGCGTTTAGTAAAAACCTACAGAATTGATCTCTAGAGGAGTAGAAGAATGTTATTTTCTAGGACGAGTCATTCTTTACCTCATGTCTGACCAGCGGCCGAGTATTCGTGTGGAGACAGCCAAGAGAAACATTTGACTCAGATTGCCTTCTTCCAACTGTTAACCATAGAGGAGGATGTGTGATGATCTGGAGGGCTATATCTTGGAAATGCGCCGGGCCAATCGTTTACTTCATGTCAGAATTAATAGACAACACTATCTAATCATTTTATTTCATCAAATTCATCCTATGTTTGCGGAACTGTTTCCAGCGGGACACGCAATCTTTCAGGATGATAATGCACCAATTCACAAGGTTAAATTGTTACTGAATGTCACGAGGAGCATTCTAGTGAAGTTGAACATTTTATCTGGGCACCACAGTCCCCAGATCGCAACATTATTGAACATTTATGGTGCATTTTAGGAGTCGATATCCTCCACCATCATCTCTACAAGAACTGGAGACTATTATAGCTGAAGAATGGACAAAAATTCCTTTGGAATCAGTTCAAATTTGTATGAGTTCACACCTCGTAGAATTCAAGGTGTAATTACTGCCAAAGGCGGTCCTACTCCACATTAAAATAAATTTGTTTCAAATTTTAAGATATTTCTATTATTTTGTCCAACCCCTGTGTATCTCATTATTTGTTTGCATAATTTCAACAAGAGATAAAGATTCAATGTTACTTCAAAATGTTTAGAAATAGCTAATGCATCACTATACATGCATGCATACATACATACATACATACATACATACATACATACATACATACATACATATATACGTGTATATGTATTAGTATTTTCAAATATGTATATTTGCTTATGTCTATACAGCATATCTCAAAAGTCACTGATAGGTTTCAATTTCTTAATAACATTCTTAGCTTTACAAATAAATGCATGAAATTTTTATACAATATAAAGGACAATGGAAATTAATACGCACAAGTGAAATTTTGCCATACCACTACATCACATATGAAAATTGACATCGCTTAAATGGCAACCATTTTCGGCTTCGCATGCCTGTAATCTTTCCAAAACTTGCTCCATAACACCCTCAAGAGTTTCAGGCCCCACTTCTCTAATTTCTCTGTTGATGTTCTCCTTCAGTTGCCCCAGGGTCTCCGGTTTCTTGACGTAAACCCCCTCTTTCAGGTATCTCCACATGAAAAAACCTCGGTTTGTCAAGTTTGGGTAACGTGAAGGCAATTCAAAGCAGATCTTCTACATGGTTCCAGCAAGGTGGAGTAACTGTTCATACCGCAAGAGAAACAAGGCAGTTGCTACGGCAGTGCTTTGGAGAGAGAATAATTTCCCGCTACGGCAATGTCAACTGGCCTTCACGTTCCCCAGACTTGACAAACCCGAATTTTTCTTGTGGGGATACCTGAAAGAGAGAGTTTACGTCAACAATTCGGAGACCCTGGTGCAACTGAAGGAGAACATCAACGGAGAAATCAGAGAAGTCGGTGTTTGAAACTCTTGAGGGTGCTATGGTGTAAGTTTTGGGAAGAAGACGGGAATGCGAAGCCGAAAATGGTTGCCATTTCATCGATGTTATTTTGTATATGTGATGTAATGGTATTGCAACATTGGGGCTTCTGCATATTAAATTCCATTGTCCTTTATATTGTATAAAAATTTCATGCATTTATTTGTAAAGTTAAGAAAGTTATTAAAAATTGAAACCTATCAGTGACTTTTGGGACACCCCGTATATATATATATATATATATATATATATATATATATATATATATATATATATATATATATATATACATATATATATACATGCCCTTACATATGTGTGTGTGTGTGTGTGTGTGCCTGTCTATACATATGGAGAGAGGGAGAGAGAGACATATATGACATATATGCGTATATATACTTCTATATATGTGTGTATACACACACACAAATACATACATCTGTATTCATTGTTATATGCAGATCTTATACATACCGAAAAATACGTAGAAAAAGCTGTTGCTCGATATTACAATTGCAGAGGCACAAATCAGAATAAACTGAGTGATGTGGAAGAATTTGGTTTGTCCCAAATCACGTAGGATTCCATCAACATCAACTTGGGAAAACTTCATATTGTTTTTGTGTCTTCTGTTAATACATTCGAAGGTTTTTATATACTCCACTTTATCTAATTATCTGCAACTCTCTCTCATGCTCTCTCACTCTCTATCTGTCACTCTCCCTCTCTTACTGTTCGAACCTCTCTATCTTTGTCTCTTTGTTTGCCCTCAAAGATAAATGTATAATTATACATGCATACGTAAACTAGTCATCTGTATCGTATGATGTTCCGCTAATGCCTGCACATAAAAATTAATATTAGCAGAGGGCCTATGCAAATTTCTCTCCTTCAAGCTGAATACACGCAAATACATACATATATACATTCACACACCTACATGTATGTATATGTGTCTGTCTGTCTATCTGTATATATGTATGTATGTATTTGTGTCTAGTTCCGGAGAGGAAGTGCACACAAATATGTAAACATTATGTAACTTTATGTTTCTCTATGAATAAAAGCAACCAATATCAAGTATAAATAATCTCCTGTTCGTGTGGTGTGTGTGAATATCAGTATTAATTAGATAAAATGACTTTGATAGGCATTTCCAATGTGCAGTCGTAACATAAATTTCAAAGAAATGCAAAACTCTAATTTCCTTCAAAGTAAAGTCCTCTGACATCATGCACTTGTAGCACTCCATCCACTTCGTAAAGATCCCATTGAAATCATCTAAACTGGAGTTATCCAGAACCTTTGTCGAAACCTTTTTCATGTTCACCTTCATCTTGGGAACAACCAAAATTCATAGGGAGCAAGGTGTGGACTGTAAGTAAGGTGATGCACAGTTTTGATACACATCTCTGTCAAATAATTGGTTACCAGGATGGAATTATCCTGTTACTAGTGTTCTGACCCTTTGCGATGAAATCTCTTTCTGAACTCCCGCGAAACCTCTACAATGTCCTTTTGTTTACCGCCTGACCAGAGGTGAACCCAGTGAATGTAGACGATGCCATTGCTGACGAAAAAGCGGATCATCTTGAGATTCCTGTTGGACTTCCTATGCCTGGCCTCTTATGCTGGCGGAAAACAGATGCTCGGCTCCTACAATTAATCTATAAGCAGTTTGGAACATTTAATAAGTTTATTTAACGTATTTTCCCAGTTTCACACAAAATCTTATTGCATAACGAGCTTCCGAACTATCTTCTTGTATCCAACTGCATCCTGCAAACTAATCAGCTGTGGCAAACATGGTTTAATGGTGAGTGTTCAAAGTGCTGTTTACAGCCGTCTCCTTATAAATCTAATAGCAAAAGTTGGTAGGTCAGTTTATTAAGATGTACAGTAATGATATTCTAAATTTACAATAATCTCGGGCATTTACAACTGCGTCTCTTAAAATGTCTCATTCTGGAAATCATCTCGTATTTAGATGCAATATTATCCGAGCCGGTTTGAAGCCAACAACAACCATCTCTTTCTCAAAAATTCCATACTTTAACTGACAAGGAATTGGCAAATTAGCAAGTAATTAAGTCCATTCCATTGACAGAAAGCAAAATTATATCAAATTTAACCTACAGGTGTTGAACAAAATAATGGAAACACCTTAAAATTTTAAACAGATTTTAATGTGAAGGAGGACCGCTTTTGGCAGTAATTACACTTTGAATTCTACGAGGTGTGGACTCATACAAATTTGAATTGTTTCCAAAGGAAAGTTTGTCCATTCTTCAGCTAAAACAGTCTCCAGTTCTTGTAGTGATGATGGTGGAGGATATCGACACTTTACTTGTTTTTCTAAAATGCACCATAGATATTCAATGATATTGAGATTTGTGGACTGTGGTGCATAGATAAAATGTTCAACTTCACTAGAATGTTCCTTGTGCCATTCAGTAACAAATTTAGCCATGTAAATTGGTGCATTATCATCCTGAAATAGTGCGTTTCCCGCTGGAAACATTTCCGCAAACATAGAATGAATTTGAACAGATAAAGTACTTAAATAGTCTTGACTATTAATTCTGCCCTGAAAGGAAACCATTAGCTCGGCGCATTTCCAAGATATATCCCCCCCAGACCATGACAGTATACAACCACTATATCGCTCCACCACCGCTCATGTCTCTCTGAGACATTTAGAAATTCAATATTTATAATTTTGGTGATCAGTAAATAAATTTTACTGAAAATAGGATATATTTGCTGAGAAGTTGCAGTCACCTCAGCAAGCGAGGCTGCCTACCCTGGACTGATGACGAGCAATACACTCAGAAATATATGACTTCAGGTGCTAGTCTCAGTTGGTGGAGGTGATTGCCTCCTCTTTGCAAAAATAAGGACACACAAAATGTGTCAAAGCCGACAGGAAACGTCGATGTTTCCTAGGGCTAAATGGCGGTGGTGTAATTCCCTTACGGGACTGCCACGTTGAGTTGACAGTATACAACCATTATATCGCTCCACCACCGCTCATGTCTCTCTGAGACGTTTAGTAATTCAATATTTCTAAATATATATATATATATAATGAATATATATGTATATATGTATATGTATATATATGTATATGTATATATATATATATATAAGGTATACAGATTTCTATCTAACGATGTAATAATGTAAGAGATATAAGTTGAATATAATGAAAATAATGCAAAAATATTTTCCGATGTAAACAGACGAATTAAAGATCGAAAAATAGTAATAACTTCGGAAGTTAACAACAATATATGATAATATAAGGATAATAAAGAATACAAATTGTATTAAAATAATCTAAATTAAAAAAATTATCATGTATATAATTTTTTTTAAAGTAGTGCGTTGGGTTAAAGGTAATCAATGTGTCTTAGAAGGGAAGATTTATGATAAGGGTTAGTGAGTAGGATTTGTAGGATATCAGAACTTCATAGAAAAATCGTAGAAATATCTGAATGGGTCAAAATATATTAGCCTTATCCAAGAGAGGGTTAATATGTTTTTCCATTGATGCATTGCCTGCTTTTAATCTTATTTTCCACCTACAAGTGACACCCATGTTCTATTTTAGTTTACAAATGATTTTGATAAAACTGGAGAAGCCTTTTACATTACATCTCCAAATAAGACGGTTGTACGGTTACATATATTTTTTGTTTTTTTTTTTACTCTTTTTACTTGTTTCAGTCATTTGACCGTGGCCATGCTGGAGCACCGCCTTTAGTGGAGCACATCGACCCCAGGACTTATTCTTTGTAAGCTTAGTACTTATTCTATCGGTCTCTTTTGCAGAACCGCTAAGTTACGGGGACGTAAACACATCAGCATCGGTTGTCAAGCGATGTTGGGGGGACAAACACAGACACACAAACATATACACACACATACATATATATATATATATATATATATATATATATATATATATATATATATATATATATATATATACATACGACGGGCTTCTTACAGTTTCCGTCTACCAAATCCACTCACAAGGCTTTGGTCGGCCCGAGGCTATGTTGAGAATTTTTGCTTGAAAACACTTTTTGTAAATTCTAGTGGGCGTATCTCGCCAGAAAAAGTACAATTTTTTCCGAACTGGAATAAGCCATTTGGATTACCTTTTGGGAGTATTATACAAAGGATTCTCTGTCTGTGCTATTTGTGAGGTTTTTCTTTTACTTTTCCCTTCGATTTTTTCTTTCTTTCTAAATTTTGGTTCATTCTTTTCATTACTTTAATTTCAGTTTCCTCCCCTTCTCTTTTATTTTGTTTTATTTTTTATTCGGTTTAATTTTTTGGCAGACTGTCTTTTGAACTACTTTTGAACTGTTTTTTGACATGGCAGAGAAGGAACTTAAAAAGAAAAACTCTGTCTTAGAGTTGGAAATTAACCCGCCTAAGCAGTGGTTAAAAGATATGGAGGAGAAGACGATGGTGCTTAGAACTTATTCTAAAGTTCTTAATTCCATCACCGTCTTTCCAAAACAAGTAATAAAAAATGATCTTAAAGACTATTTGTCCTCTTTAAAATGTATATTCCGTGGTGTCAAACATGCAACCGAATGGTTGCTGTTTGACAACGGGGAAAAGGCTCGCCAGTTTGCGAGTCAGCATTTAGAAGGCAAGGAAATTCTGTTCCTTCCGTCATATTGCGGAAGAAAATTGATACGAGCCTGGGTATGTGGGTTGCCCCCAGGCACCGAGGCGGATTGGATTGAAGATACCATCCGACGGGGACAGGGGGGTGGCGGGCTCAGTCTCTTAAATGTAAGGGTATTGCCGGCGGTCGATTGGGAAGGGTCAAAATCGCTTTTGACCCTGTGGACCCCATCGGCCGCAACAGATCTGGTTTTTCCAGATTTCTTGAAAATGGCTGGCTGCAGGTATCCGGTGATACTTGAGGGACGTCCCCCCAAGTATCACTCGTGCCTGCAGCCAGGCCACATTAAAAGGAACTGCCCGCAGGACCATGGTAAGGTCCTGGAACAGTCACTGGATGCCACCTCCCCTACCCGGTCAAAGGGAGAGGTGGATGTGGTCGAGGAGGCTTCAGCCTCCTCAACTCAAAAAGGATTAAAAAGGAAGAAGGCGGGCAACAATAGTTGCCCGCCGAAGGAACCTAAGGCTTCTGGAGGCGGGGGAGAGTCTCCGGACAAAGCGGAAGAGCTCCACTCTCCCGGAGTCAGGAAGAAAAGAAAAAAAAGAAGGAAGAATGGGTCATCTCAGCGGGGAGATGATGTGCCGTCTGCATGTCCCGAAGTTGTGCCACCCACGGTAGAAGTAACAACCCCACTCTTAAAGATGATCAATTAATTATCTTTTTCTATGAGGGCGGGGAGGTGGAAAAAATATTAGAAGAACATAAAGATACAGTAGATATGCCCTTCACACAGGGTCCCGAATGGCCTCTGCAGATAGCTGTAGAGGTCATAAGGCTTCCCTTATGGGAAAGGCTTAAAGGATTTGGGGAGGAGTGTCGCATATCGCCCGGTGGCCCTTACACGACTTACATGTCCTACATGAGTGAGGCATGGGAAATGGCGGGATACAGGAACTCAAGCGCTATTGAAGATAATGATGAATATATCGATGGATATATCGAAGAGTAGGAGGTGAAAGACCCTCGTTATAGGGTTTGAAACCTCATCTTATTGTATTATTTGCAGTGGTTTATAACCTCAATTGTGTGTTTAAAAAAAAAACATGTTAAGTAAGAGGTTTTAGTGCATCCTTCTTGTAAGAGGTTTGAAACCTCATATTATTTTTAAAAAAAAAGAAAATGTTTTCGAGAAAAATCCAATCGGCGGGTGTTGGGTTTCGTCTCTCATTTATTCATTCTATTTCATTTTCATTCATTAATGTGTTTGTCCAGCCCGCAAAGCTACACACTCTTTGTACTGTCTATAATGACAAATTTTATGAAATAAAGTAGCTTGCTTACGAACCACATGGCTCCGGGTTCAGTCCCACTGCGTGGCACCTTGGGCAAGCGTCTTCTACTATAGCCTCGGACCGACCAAAGCTTTTGTCGGTGGATTTAGTAGGCGGAAACTGAAAGAAGCCCGTTGTATTTATATGTGTGTGTTTGTGTGTCGCTGTTTCTCTCCCCAACATCGCTTGTCAACCGATGCTGGTGTGTTTACATCCCCGTAATTTAGCGGTTCCGCAAAAGAGACCGATAGAATAAGTACTAGGCTTACAAAGAATAAGTCCTGGGTCGATTTGCACGACTAAAGGCGGTGCTCCAGCATGGCCACAGTCAAATGACTGAAACAAGTAAAAGAGTAAAAGAGTATATATATATATATATATATATATATATATATATATATATATATATATGTGTGTGTGTGTGTGTGTGTGTGTATATATATATAGGCCTGTTCGCAAAAATTTTCTTTGAAAACTTTTGGGATTTATGGGGATATGTTATCCAAGCGGGAACCAGTTTTGCGCTATTATCGATTGATAACTCTGGTTATTGTTCGCGTACTTATGTACTAATGTTTATGGCTTGTTAGTTTAACCATTGTTAGTACGTTCCATTTTTGAAAATCCAATTGTCCCTATTAGAGACTACATTCTTTTCGATACATGAAAAATAATTCATAGTCTAACGAAAACAGAGAACACACCTAGAATATTCATTTATGTGTGTGTACGTGAATGTGTGGGTGTGTCTCTGTCTGGGTATGCTTGAGTTATTTTAATTGTCCTTGTGGTGTGTGAGTGTGTGAGAGAGAGAGAGAGAGCAATCGTATGTGTGTGAGGGTGCATATGTATGTGTGTGTGGGTATGTGTGGATATGTATGTGTGTGAGTGTATTGTATTTATCAGGAGTTCTCTTGGTGTCCGTATGTGTTGGGTTTATCCGGGTGTGCATGTGCGTTTTGCGTATGTTGGTACTGAGAATGCGTTTTGTGTGTGTGTGTGTGTGTATGTGTGTGTGTGTGTATGTGTGTGTGTGTGTGTGTGTGTGTGTGTGTGTGTGTGTGTGTGTGGTCTATGTAGCTTCTGGAGGTGTGTGTGCACTTGTGAATATGTGCTGTATTTGTGAGTGATTTGTTTTGTTTGTATTGTTAGTGAAGTGTGTGTGTATACAGACCACAACTCAACATACTCTAACAAACCCACATATATACACACACATATATATACACATACACACACACACACAAACGCATACTCAGTACCAACATATACAAAACGCATATGCACACATATAGACCACCCGGATAAACCCAACACACACGGACACACACACGGACACACACACTCACATACACATACAGACCCACACATACCCACACGCACATACATATGCACCCTCAAACACACGGTTGCTCTCACACACACACACACACACACACACAGCACAAGGACAATTAAAACAGCACAAACATACTCAGAGAGAGACACGCACACAGTCACGTACACACACATAACATCTCCACCAACACAAACTACAAACATACACGTACACACATGCACACACGCGAACAAACATATACACACATGCGCACACACAACACACTGACAAATATTAATCATACACATACATACACACATATACACATATACACACACCATCCTACCAAATACAAAACACACACAGACCCATATACATATACCGCAATAAACTCTGGAGGTCCAGTCAAAAAGTCACGCACTTCCAAACATAGACACACGCTCATATATTATTCATACTCACACACGTCTGTGACCCCCACACATATACACACACATACCGTTGCTCTCCCACACACACACACACACCACAATGACAATTAAAATAACACAAACATACTCAGACAGACACACACACACACTCACGTACACATATATAACATCCCTACCAACACAAAGCACAAACATACACGCACCCACACATAGACGCACACATACATATGCACCCTCACACACACAGAGTTGCTCTCTCACGCACACACAAACACCACAAGGACAATTAAAACTACTAAAACATACTAAGAAAGACAGATACACATACACACACACAACATACACAACATCCCCACCAACACAAAACACACAAACATACACGCACACACAGACAGACGCACACATACATATGCACATTCACAGACGCATACAGTTGCTCACACACACACTACAAGGACAATTTAAACAACGCAAACCTACTCAGACAGAGACACACACACAAACACTCACAACAAAGCTTATAAAAAGCTTTACATTTCACTTTTAACAACCTTTTTTCTAAAAAAGTGAAACCCATCAAGTAAATAAACATCTTTAAAATTGCATTTTCATACCTTTTCATATATATTTCAACTCGTGCGTTATCTTACAACTTTGCTTTGTTTTACATATATATATATATATATATATATATATATATATGTATATACACATATATATACAAAATATATATATATATATATATATACATATATATATATATATACATATATATATACATATATATAACGGGAAGCTTTATGAAAATAGACAAAAGACGAAGGCAGGTGGAAAACAAACAAACAATTGTATTAGTATGGCGCTCAGGAAATATAAATAAACAAGTCTTTAACGTTTCGAGCCTACGCTCTTCAACAGAAAGATACACAGAGAGAAAAAAAACACAGAAAGAAGGAGAGAAAAAATGCGTGCAGTAACTAACGAATCACATGGCGATCTGATTTCGGCCAGAGGTCAAAGATCAAACATGAGACGCGAGAGCGAAATAAGGGGAGATAATAGGGTTGATAATAGGGTTGAATGACACTAGGATAGGTCTGGACAGGCGTATGTATGGGGTTGGTGTATGTATTAGTATGTATTAGTATGTATTAGTACGTATTAGTATGTATAAGTGTGTGTGTGTGTGTGTATGAGAGAGTATAAGTGCGTATGAGGGGTCTGGACGTGTGTATGTATAGGGTTGGTGTATGTATTAGTATGTATTAGTATGTATTAGTACGTATTAGTATGTATTAGTTGGTGTATGTATTAGTATGGCACATCATATATGATGTGATGTGTAAAGTCGTGTGGTGTAGTGAGAAGAGGGGGAGGTGGAGAAGAGGGGGCAGAAGGGGAGGGGAAAAGAGGGAGGAGGGGGGAGGAGGAAGGGGGAGGAGGGGGAGTAGGGGGGAGAGGAGGGGAGAGAGAGGAGGGGGAGGAGGAGGGGGAGGAAGGAGGAAAGAGGGGGAGGGGAGGGGGAAGGGGAGTGAGGGAGCAGAGGGAAGAGGAAGGAGGGAGGGAGAAAGAGGGAAGAAGGGAAGGGGAGTAGGGGTGAAAGGATGAAGGACTGAAGAAGTAGGGGTCGGGGGGAAGGATAGGTGAGGAGGGGGAGAGGGGGGTTAGATGAGGAGGGGGGAGAGTTGAGACCAAATGGCGTGTAAGAGCGAAGAGAGAAGATTAATTCCTCTTCACGGCGCAAACGGGAATCCGGATGGCCTCTGTGTAAGGACAAACCGAACACAGATAGGTGTTGCAAGGAGTGACCGGTGGAGCGGAAATGGCGTGAGACCGGCGTGTCGTTCGCAAGGTGGATGTCACGAAGGTGTTCCGCGAACCGGTCAGCAAAGCGGCGTCCCGTTTGTCCGATGTACAAAGAATTGCAGAGAGAGCAAGAGACGCAATAGATAATATTGTTGGAGGTGCAGGTGAAGGAGTGGATGATGGGATAGGGTCGATGGTGGGTGCTAGTGAGGCGGGTGGTGTTGGAGAGGTAAGGCCAAGTGCGGCAACGTGGGCGGGAGCAGGGGAACGAGCCGGGTTGGGAGGTAGGGTCAGGGAAGGAGCTATGGACCAAAAGGTCTCGAAGGTTGTGGGCTCGTTTGAAAGAGGGGAGGGGTCGGTTAGGGAAGAGGTGTGAAGTGGACGGGTCGGACTGGAGATGACGGAAAGCTCGAAGAATGGTGCGTTGGAGACGTAGGGTCGTGGGGTGGTAAGTGAGGGAAAATGGAGGCGGGTGACTACAGGGCGGGTTCGGGGAGAGAGAGCAGATACACGGTCCACGGACCGTGCTCTGGCAAGGGCGGTGTGGATAGTGGTGAGGGGGTATCCACGTAGGGTGAAGTGGTGAGCCATACGTTGAGACTGAGTCTCAAAGTCATGGTCGTCACTACAGAGCCTACGTAGACGGAGGAATTGGGAATAGGGGATGGAAAGCTTGGTGTGTTCTGGGTGGGAGGAGAGAAGTTGAGGTATGAGTGTGAGTCTGTGTGTTTGTAGTGAATGGAGGTGGTAAGAGTGGAGTGAAGAATGCTAACCGAAATGTCGAGGAAGGAGACAGAGGTGTTGGAGATAGTGGAAGTGAAGTGGAGGGCTGGATGGAAAGATTGGACGAAAGAGAGGAAGGAATCTAGATGTTCACGGGAGAGTGAGGTGGCACCGATAATGTCGTCAATGTAACGACCATATAGTTCAGGAGTGGGACCAGTGAAATTAGAGAATATTTGGGCCTCAACATAGCCAACGAACAGGTTCGCATAGTTGGGGCCCATTCGCGTTCCCATGGCCACTCCCGAGACCTGATGGTAGAACTCGCCCGCGAACGAGAAGCAGTTCAGAGTAAGGACAAGTTCGGCCAGACGAATGAGTGTGGAGGTGTCAGGTACAGGGTTAGAGCGGAGGTCAAGAAAGTGTCGAAGGGCCTGCAGTCCTTCGTGTGAGGGATAACAGTATAGAGGCTTTGGATGTCCATAGTAAAAAGGATTTTGGAGGAGCCGGGAGGAAAGGAGAAAGAGTTGAAAAGCCGGAGAGCATGGTTGGTATCGTGGATGTGGGAGGGAAGAGATGCCACTAGGGGGGCAAGGACACGGTCGAGGTATTTAGAGATGAGCTCCGTGGGGCAGTTACAGGCGGAGACGATGGGGCGGCCAGGGTTGTTGGGTTTGTGGATTTTGGGGAGGAAGTAAATGGTGGGGGTACGTGGGGTTCGCACAATTAGGTTGGATGCGGTGCGGGGGAGACGGGAGGACGAGATGAGGTCTTGGACAGTAGAGGATACCGTCTGTTGGTAGCTACGTGTGGGGTTAGAGGGCAGAGGGGAATAGAAGGAGGTGTCATTGAGTTGGCGGAAAGCCTCGGCCCTATAGAGGTCCGCGCGCCACACCACTACAGCTCCACCCTTGTCAGCCGGTTGATGATAATGTCAGCGCGCCGTTGGAGGGAACGAAGAGCCAAGAGCTCAGCCGGGAGATGTTGAGGCGGCGTTGGCGCCTGGAGAAGTTGAACCGCTCCAATGCACGCTGACAAGCGCCCGCGAAAAGATCCACTGCTAGGATCTGGCCAGGGGCAGGCGTCCACGGGGATGGTCGGCGGCCCAGGCCAGTGAAGCAGTCCTCTTCGTTGGGTGTGGGTGGCGAGTCGTGGTAATGCGCACCCAACCGGACACGGCGCACAAAGCTGTGGACATCAACTCGCGTCTGGAATTCCTTACAGGATGGAGTGAGGGGGATGAAACGCAGACCCCTACCAAGGACGGAGCGTTCAGCCGCAGAGAGGGGAATCGGGGGGAATGGTAACAACAGACGGAAGTGGAGAAGGTGGGTGGAATAGAAGTAGGAGGGGTGGTAGGTCTCGTGGAGGTCTGAGGGGGAGGGATTGGGGAGGTGTGTGGGGTGGTTTGGGGGGCAGTAGGGTTGGGTGTAGGGATGGAGCCTTCGGGAGGGGAGAAGGGGTTGTAGGGAGGGGCAGTGGGTTAGTGTGTGGTGGATGGAGCCTATCGGGAGGGGAGAAGGGTGGTGGAGGAGTTGGGGTAGTGGCGTCGGGTAGGGTGGAATGGAAGAGTGATTGGAGTTTACGAAGTTTGGTATCAGAAAGAAATTGATGGAGAGTTGATTCAAATGGATAATGAAGCGTAGCGTGTTTTGGAGCATAGAGAGGCGGCAGAGAGGAGAAGAAGGTGGAGAAAGCAGGAGGAAGAAGGCGGTTGATGGCATGTAGTTTAGAGAGATTGGAGCGAATGGTGGCCCGCATAAGGCGGTAAATGTTGTGTGCGGAGTATGGGTAAGATGGAAGAATCCGAGTGGAGAGCAGGGTGGAAGTGGAGGCGGAAACCTTTAGGGATGAGTCGGTGATGTAGGCAGCGGCTTAGGAAAGAGACATGGCTAGAGAAGCGGGTTTTTTTAAAAAGAAGTAGAGAGAGATTAACGGACGGCTGAAGGCAATATACAGGAAGAGAACGGAGATTATCCTTCAAACGGTGATGGAGGGTGAGGAGGTAGGACCTAGGATCCGGCATGATGGGATAGCGGAAAAAAACAAACGTTCGAAAAAACAAAAAAACAAAAACAAAAAATTATCGTATGAAAAAATAGAAAAAAAGGATAGCGAAAAAAGGGAAAAAACAAACGTTCAAAAAACAAAAAAAATAATCGTATGAAAAACTAGATAAGTAAGCGATAGGGCAGAAAAGACGGGGCAAACGGAAAAGGGAAAGAAAGAAGGGAAGCAGAGAGAGGGGGAGGCAAAAAAAGGGGGGGTGCAGGCAGAGGAAACAGAGTATGGACATCCAGAGAGGGAAGAAAGACGGAAAGGAGAACAAAAATGCAGGAAAATGTGGAAAGCATGAAATGAATGTAAAAAAAGTGGTAATATATGAGAAAATAAAAATACAACAAACGGGACAGTTTATGCGAACAAGTTCAAGGTTGAAAGTTCAAGGTGAGAAATGTGTAGACGTCGTGGTATATTTTTTAAGGATTTCACATCAATGCAAAGTCACTTTGATCCGCGAAAGAGAGGTGCAGCCAATGGTAAGTATCCAAGAGGTAAAGAAAATCCAAGGTAGAGGTAAGTGTTGATAGTGGTATTGGTAGAATATAGGATGAAGTGAGACCACGTGAGCGCATAATATAAGGGAAGCTTTATGAAAATAGACAAAAGACGAAGGCAGGTGGAAAACAAACAAACAATTGTATTAGTATGGCGCTCAGGAAATATATAAAACAAGTCTTTAACGTTTCGAGCCTACGCTCTTCAACAGAAAGATACACAGAGAGAAAAAAACACAGAAGAAGGAGAGAAAAAATGCGTGCAGTAACTAACGAATCAACATGGCGATCTGATTTCGGCCAGAGGTCAAAGATCAAACATGAGACGCGAGAGCGAAATAAGGGGAGATAATAGGGTTGATAATAGGGTTGAATGACCCTAGATCGTCTGGACGGCGTTATGTATGGGTTGGTGTATGTATTCGTATGTATTAGTATGTATTAGTACGTAGTAGTAGTATGTATAAGTGTGTGTATGAGAGAGATAAGTGCGTATGATGGGGGGTCGACGTGTGTATGTATAGGGTTGGTTTTATGTATTAGTATGTATTGTATGTATTAGTACTGTATTTATGTATTAGTTGTGTATGTATTAGTATGGCATATCATATATGATGTGATGTGTAAAGTCGTGTGGTGTAGTGAGAAGAGGGCGAGGGAAGAGAGGGGGATAAGGGGAGGGGAAGAAGAGGGGTGAGGAGGGGAAGAAGAGGGGGAGAGGGAGAGCGATAGGGATGAGGGGGAGGAATGAGGAAAGAGGGGAGGGGGAGGAGAAGGGGAAAAGGGGAGTGGGAGCAGAGGGAAGAGGAAAGGAGGGAGGGGGAAAGAGGGAAGA
>NC_043007.1:40727425-40757425 GCF_006345805.1 Octopus sinensis
TAGTAGTTGCGGTGGGAGTAACAGAAGAATGGAAAGATAAAATAGAGGGGCAGATAGTTAGCGAGTGGCAGAGGGAATGAGTGAATGAGTGGGTAAATTAGTGAGTGAGTGAGTGAGGGAGAGAGAAATATAGTTTTAGATATCTAAATTGCACAAAAGTGAGTTCCTTAATACATACATACGTATACATACGCATACCCCACCCCCAATATATTATATATATATATATAGATATATATATATATATATATAGATGTATATCTATCTATCTATCTATAGATCTATCTATCTATCTATATATCTATCTATCTATTCTCTCTCTTATATATATATATATATTGTTTATATATTGATTATATATGGATTATATATAGGTTATATATGGATTACTATAATTATATTTTTTCATTCATACTTTAATTATTTTAAATTATTATTTTTATATTTTAAAATATTGATATTTTAGATTGGAAGTCCACCGAAGATTGTCCGATCAAGACAAGAAACAATTGTAGTGGCGGTTTTTTTTTGACTATTTATTAAAATTTTATGTATTGATTAAGTCTTCCTTGTTGTTTTGCAAAATAGTGGTTTTGTCTCTAATAATATTTTATATATATATATATATATATATATAGTATTTTATAGAAGGAGCTTCTACAGGACTAGAAACTGTTTCATTCAAAAGAAATCATCAGGAAGCGGGGTAACAAGAATAGTCTTGGCATTTATACACTTAGGCAGGTTTAAGGGGTGGTGGTGGGGGACTTTTGGGGTAGGCATGGCGCAAACTATCATTCTTAGGGGAAGTGGTCAAAGGAATCAGTGATAAAGTAGATAAAAGAATAAATAGAATAATGGAGTTTACATACACATACCCACATACATCCATATACACATGTACATATGCACCCATTTACATACATGTACGTACTCACCCATACCCATACTCATACATACCCACAAATATCTACACACATATATATGTAAAATAATAAATATAAAAGAGGATATACACCTCATACACACACGCTACATATCCATGTATATGGTATATATATATATATACATATATATATATACATATATACACACATTCATACACACTCTTATATATATCTATATATACACACACATACATATACATAAATATATATTGTTTTATTTGACCTCGACCAACGAAGCCGACACAGAGGTAGGTTTCTCCCAAGGGAGCTTGCGTAGCGGGCTTAAGAAACCATTATTGCCCTTTATTGCTACCTTCCTTTCTATCTTTCTGCCCACTGATACGAGCACAAACACTCACACACGCACACACTCACACCACACACATACACATACACAGACGCACGTGTATATTCATACATACAAAAGTGTACCGACTTTCACATAAAACGTACACATAGCTATGTACACACAAAACCACATATATAAATGTACTTCAGTACACATAAACACACAAGAACATCTGCCCACATATATAGACTCATATGCCTATATACAGACATTTGTGCATTTCTTTTCTATATATATTATTATATATATATATATATATAATATATATATTATATATATATATATATATATATATATATATATATATATAGATATGTATATATCTGTGCCTCTGTGTGTGATTACAAAAGTTTTGGGAATGAAAATTTTCAATAGCACTGCGAGTGTTTTTCATTCGTTCTTTAAATGTTTTTTGGCCCAAAAGTGTGCATATTTTATGCTGATATAAGATCAAAGCAGCGCGTTCAAGTGAGTAAGGCGCACATGAACTATTGGAATATCATTCTGGGTGACCAGTTTCAATGCTACCTTTGTCAAAAGACCTGCAAGTCACGTTGAGGATAGAAGCAGCACATGAACATTTATAATGAACAAGCCGAAAATAGAGCCAAAAAGGGAAAAGAAATGAAATATTGCTGCAGTATTTGTGATCAGGTTTTCAAATGTCTTCTGGGCTCAAAAGTTATTTAAGACTTGATGAGAAAGAAACATATTAGGCAGACGAGGTTAAGCTCTGCATGGCACAGACATTGTATATATAGATACTTGCATACACACACACACACACACACACACACACACACACACACTCACATACACGCGTGCGCGCGCACACACACACATATAATAATAATAATAATAATAATAATAATGATAATAATAGGGAATACTATTCCAAACTTACAGGGAAAAATTCATTTTAGCAATACTAAATCAAATTTCACAATATATAATATATGTATATAAATTAGAGAAGACCCACCTTTTATCAATTTAGTCGAGCAAATCGACCCCGGGACTTATTCTTTGTAAGCCCAGTACTTATTCTATCGGTCTCTTTTGCCGAACCAACATACCAACATCGGTTGTCAAGCAATGCTAGGGGGACAAACACACACACACAAACACACACACACACACACACACACACACACACCATATATATATATATATATATATACATATATACGACGGGCTTCTTTCAGTTTCCGTCAGCATTGGTCGGCCCGGGGCTATAGCAGAAGACACTTGCCCAAGATGCCACGCAGTGGGACTGAACCCGGAACCATGTGGTTGGTTAGCAAGCTACTTACCACACAGCCACTCCCGCGCCTTATATATATGTGTGTGTGTATGTATGTATATGTGTGTGTATACACACATACATACATACAAACATACATACATACGTATATATATAATTGAAGTAGATGTATGAGATATAGTTTTAGAGACAGCTATATTTCACGTGTGTCTGTAAGAGTCTTTTTATATTGCAACTTGAAATATCATTCGTGGCAGTCTGGATGTAGTTGAAAAATTTTGCCAACAGTTTAGATTCAACAGACCAGAATTTACTTACCAGGAGTTTGAGGAATGGTGCTGCCATGGATGTAGCCCGCATGAGAGTCGTAGCAAAACCACTTCCAACACTTCTACAATCACAAGATATTTACTATTAGGAACAATGCTTAGTTAGCATATATAATTCAATAATCATGTCGTATATTTGGGAAGGTTAGAAAAGATAGAACAATGAGTTAAACTCTTTAGAAAAAATGTCTAGTTTGTGTTCAAATGATTAAACTGCTTCTTTTCTCTCGGTTGAGCTTCTTAAAGACTCCAAGCACCAATCAAAATTTAGGTAAGGAAGTTAACTAGTTGAGACGTAACTCATTTCTATATTGGTAAAATTGTTTTGTCTTGTTTTTCAGTTTTAAATTTCAAATAGAAAAAACTCAATTATTTTCATGATATAAAATAAGGTTGGGTGTGTAAAAGACTTTATGAATTTGGGATATATTAATAAACGACCAGTTAATAATTCACCGGCACTCCGTCGGTTACGACGACGAGGGTTCCAGTTGGTCTGCTCAACGGAACAGCCTGCTCGTGAAATTAATGTGCAAGCAGCTGTGCACTCCACAGACACGGGTACCCTTTATGTATTTCTACGGGAGATTCAACATGGCAAATAATGTGAAAAGGTTGGCTCTTTAATAATTAAAATTAAAGTAAAATTTATACGGGAATTGAAATTACAGAATCATATTGATCGATACATTACACCAACTTTAGCTTCGTGTAAATTTGAATTCTATATCTAATTTCACATTTAAGTTCTCATATCCTCCAGATACACAAACAGAGGTAGATCTCGCCATTTGAAAAGATACATTTATTACCAGTGGCTTCGTACCGTAATTGTGTAGGGAAAAGTTCTGATGTATAGATGTAATCACCACCACTACCAGCATTCAGTCCAGAAACGGCCAAAAAATACAAAACAGGAATGATGCATTCCGTCATTTCACTATTCCCTGAAAAGCATAAGATGCACTAGAAATAAAGCATTCAAAACAATAATTAATTTAATCAAAACGAAACATAGACCACCAACAACAAAAGTAATAATACATCAGTAAAATAAATAATGAGGCATAACACAATTACTTCACCTTGTCCTATGTTCGATATTCTGCATGTGGCTAATAAATTAAATTCATTTAAAGTAATACAGAAACGTTCATGCTTCTCCACAACATTCTAATAATAAAAATTTATTTCCTGTAAATGATCAGTTATCTAAGAGTCTCCTCGGTTTAGTAGATACAGATGTGTTTTCGATAGAAAATGCACAAAATTGATGAGAATTCAACGAAGTAGTAAATGGTAGTTGATTTGCAACACTTAACTGTCGGCTTTGTAAGGTGAATTCTACAATTTCAGTTGTGATTCTCTCTATACGCGCTTTTGTTACATACATACAAACACACAGATACACATACATGCATACATACATACATACATACAAACATACCTACTTACGTACATATATATATAAATACACACACACACACATATGTATATATATATATATATATATATATATATATATACGAGCAAAACGCCCCCCATCCAATGGACGGTGTTGAGTTGTCAAACATTTAAACCAAATTTTCTCAAACCAACTTGTCCGACCGTCCCATAGGCCTCCCCTTTGAGAAACATTGTTTTAACCTAAATTTGAGACACCAGCAAAAGAAGAAATAAAGATATACTTTTTTCTATTCCAAAGAATGCCTTATCGATCGCATTCTCACCTAGAATCGATTTTTGTAATTTTTGCCAAACTTATACCTGCCCTGATACCGTCGCCATCTACATATCAAATTTGAGCGCAATCGGATGGAGGATGCCCGAGATCATAGAAGACACACACACAGACAGACAGAACGGATTTTATATAATAGACTAGCTAAAGGTGACCCGTTCTACGCGCGGGTAAGAGTGTGGTTGTTACTTTCTGTTGCTTTTTTTCAGCACGTAAAAAGCACGATCCGAACGTGGCCGATTGCAGCGCCGCCTTGACTGGCTTCTGTGCCGGTGGCACGTAAAAAGCACCAACCGATCGTGGCCGCTGCCAGCCCCCCTGGTACCTGTACCGGCGGCACGAAAAGAGCACCCACTACACTCACAGAGTGGTTTGCATTAGGAAGGTCATCCACCTGTAGAAACACTGCCAGATCAGACTGGAGCCTAGTGCAGCCTCCTGGCTTCCCAGACCCCGGTCAAACTGTCCAACCCGTGATAGCACGAAAAACGGACGTTAAACGAGGATGATGATGATGATTCTCCCTCTTTGTTTCTCTCTCCTTTCTCTCTCACTCTCCCACTCTGTTACTCTTCCTTTCTCTCGGACTCTCCCTTGCTTTATCTCTCTCTCTCCCATTTATAAACAACAAAAGATCTTGAGTAAGTTGAGAAATAAAATATTTAGAAAGATCAATCATAAATATCAGGCAGTAACAACGGAAAGGTCTGCTTCAAAGCAGACAGCAAAACACTAACATTTAAAAGGGACAGACGAACTTGCGAGCTGAAAAAAAGTAATAAAATATTGGAAAGCAAAGTTTGAAGGGATAGAATGTGAGGATAGTAGAATCACCATGGCTGGCATTTCTTAACGATGGACAGCAACGTATTGACAGTTTAACGGCTGGCGTAAAATTTTGAACTTGATGTAAAAGAAAATTCCTAAACAAGTTTTGAAGTGATTCTTTCTCACGACAGTAGACTCACCATGGCAAGCATTCAAAACTTCTTCATCATGGACGGCAACACATTGACGATTAAAAGGCTGGCGCAAATTTTTTAGCTTAATGTAACAGAGAATCCCTAAACACCCGCTCCTTTAAATTTTAATCCCCTTCCAGCCCCATTTAGACCCCTTTTCACATTTTGGTTAATATAACCCAATTTTATTCGGGTCTACTGGGGCCACATTTTATAAGATGAGGAATTTTGTCCTAGAGGTCACGCGTTTCATTTGAGAAAATAATTAGTTGTCATGCAAACTTGCTAGCACTTTTAACATAGGTGTGCATATTTTCAGCTCAACCGACCACATAATGCACACCTTATATATATATAAAAAATTCTTTCGTGCAAATCTGACCCTGATACATACGATACAGCTAAGGGTCAGACCCGATTCTGATTGGTCAACAAGTTGATGACGTCTAGCTCAGCTAGAATGGACAGGATACAAACAGGGGACAGTCATTAGTCAGAATATTGATGACGTCCTTTTCTGCTTGACTAGTCACCTAACAAGTACAGACAGGGGGCAGATCTAATGTAGCTATAAGTCGTGATTGGGCAGAATCTGGATGACGTCCCGTTCTGCTTGACTAACGAAGCGACTGGTCAAAACAGGAAACAAACAAGAGGCAGTTATAATGCAGCGATTGGTCAAAATAATGATGACGTCCCGTTCTGCTTGACTAAAGCCACCTAACGAAACGATTGGTCAAAACGTTGATGACGTCACGCTACGCTGGATTGACCACCTAACAGGCATTATAAAACCGAGCACTTCACAAAACTCACTAGAACCACCCAGCGAACATCCACCATGGGTCATCACAATTGCTTAAGGTAAAAATGAATTCCTCGCTCTTTCGGAAACATCAATCTTCTGTATTGACCGCTTTCCACCACTTTGATCTGTTTTTTGTATTGAATACATATCGCCACCGTGGGCCACTGCATCGAACACTTTGAACATATAGCATGAATGAACTTACTTCAAACTATATATCAACTATACATGAACTCTAAGATGTCTGACTCCGTTGTGTATTATAAATGAATTTCTTGTGTTTGACGGCATGAGCTGTCTTTTTTTATATATAACTTTTTTTGATAAGGTTCATTTCAGGAACTGAAACATGTTATAATGTATATATAAAAATTAAAAATTGTATAATACAGCCGCATTTTCGAACTTCATTTTTTACAAATATATATATATATATATATATAAATATATATGTGTGTGTGTGTGTGTGTGTGTATATATATATACATGTGTGTGTGCGTTGGAGTCCCTCTCATACGTGAGCGTTGACGCTGAATTCGACTGGTAAGCAGGTAACCTTGTGTTTGTTGAAATAGTTGTGAGCTGCTGGAGTTATTTCTCTGACGGGTAATAGGAATTTCCATATCCTCCGAGGAAACGAACTGTTGACCCAGACAATTAGAATTAATTTTAATAAAAGCATCAATTTAAGAAAAAATAATAAAGTAGTAAGAAATGAAAATTTAGCACGAAAAATTTGCAGGGTTCTTATTAAATATTAAAATGTAATAGATACAAAAAACCTACGTTATCACCAGAACACGAACGTTTGTTGGTGTGTTCTGTTTGTATTTGCCCCATCGGCGCCTTGACAGGCAGACAATAGAATGCGATGTCGAGATTAATAATATTTGTTCTCAAGATTGTGTGGTGGTGGTGGCGATGATAATTCTCTCTATGAATGCAGACACTGAGAGATAGAAGGCCGTTTGAGGAAGTGAAAGTAATGGGAATGTAGGAAATAGAGTGAGTGAAAAAGTGCGAGGAAGACAGATACATTAAAGAACGAGAGTGGACTTGTCAAAGTGGGTTTTTGGCCCTAGCAACGACACCTTTTGAGATGGGTATTTCTAAGGTAGCCCACGGGCATCGTCACCTCATTTTACATGTCCCTGTAAATTTTGGAGTGAATCGGACGGGATGTAGTGGCCTTCAAAGCGATCCAAGTGGTAAAAACACATTTCAGTTTTATATATAGAGATATGGATACAGACATACATATATATATATACACATATATATAAAGCAATAAAACGAAAAAGAGAGGGAAAACGGAAACGAGAGAGAGGGGGAGAGATGTATAATTTCTCTATATCGTATGGTTACTGGCAGATAGCATGCAGTAACATTCATTGACCTACCAATCATTCTTTTGTCATTTAGTTCGACTTAATTACAGACAGTCCCTGTAATTAATCGTAGCATATTGAATAGGCCTTGTATTATTTTTGTAATGATACCTTCTTCTGAATTCAAGGATGGAAAACTACGACAGTAGAATATCTACAACTTGTGAAAAGTTCGATATTACTGCGATGACCAAGTAGATATTAATGCTGATATTCATTAAAACTCCATTAAAACTCATTACAAAAAATAATAAATAAAACTACAACGACAATACCACAAGGGATTAGACAACAATCAGGGAAATATAGAATAAAATGAATAAAAAAAACATATAGAATGCACATTCTAAGTATTACCTGCAAATATCTTTATCATGGATGCAGAGAAAAGTGACACTGTAACAAGTGTCTTCCAGGCTTGTAGGGACATTTTGTGACCGAACCTAAGAAAGAAAACCGTTTCGGCATACATATATACATACATACGTATATACGTATGTATTCATACACACACATATATGTATAGATACATACACGTATGTATATTCATGGAGCATATATGAGTGTGTGGGTGTGTGTGCGTTTACACGTATGTCCGTATATATGTATGCACGTATGACATTTAATAACTTTATTTACGTCAGTGTTACTTCGAATTACTTGCTACCGACTTTCACGTAATGATTAAATTATATATTATTAGCAGAAAGACCGCTCTTCGGGTGGTTCTCTTCTAGCCACTTTATAATATTTTCACATATGATTCTCGATGCAAATAATTTTTATGATATTGTCTGCCATCGTTCACTTGCTGCTAATTGTTCTTTTTCAGTCGCATATTTTGTCTTTCTTTCGGTTGAACCCGCAGAAATGCCAAAATGAATAGCTGATTTTGTTCGTTAATTTCCGTAAGAAATTTTTATTTATTTGCTCTTCTTTTAACATAAAAGAGTGGAGAAAGTGAAAGATATATGTACGTGTACATGAAATGGACGTGTGGTGTGTGTGTGTGTGAGAGAGAGAGAGAGAGAGAGAGAGAGTGAGTGTTGTGTTATCATATATACGTACATACATAAATAAAGATGCATACATCGCTTTTGTATGTATGTATGCGTGTGGGTGCGTTGTGTGTGTGTGTATGTGTGAGAAAGAGAGAGTGCAACTTAGACATTACTTTCTCTCTCTCACTTTGCCTCTCACACACACACGCACTAATACATACAAAAAAATGAATGCATATGTATTTATGTATGTACATATATTTGACAACACAACCCCTTCATTCACTGTCTTTTTTCGCTCTCCCTCTCTCTCTCTCCTCTCTCTCTCTCTCTCTCTCTCTCAAATACACACACATACATAAATGTATACAAACGTACATGCAAAAACACAGGTGTGCGTGTGTGACTCACTACAAATACATAGAGCTGAACACGGCATATTCTGCAGTTACTTGTAATATTTCTTTTCATTACATGTTTTTGGTAATTTCTGGTGGGGAGGCTTTGGTCTTGTGCTGCAATTAAAAATCCCTCTGTCTCTGCTTTGAGTCCTGAGCTTCTCAACGATTGCTGGGATATTTCTTTGTCTATTTCTTTTGCGTTTAGTTTAGTCCAGTATTTACCATGAAGGGGCTTTTCTTGCCATCGTTTTATCATGGTTCGTTGCTGTTCTATTTTTAGTTTGGATTTCATTTGTTTTATAGCTTTTGTTGTTTCTTCATCTTCTTCTTCTTCTTCATGTTTATTAGGTGGTATGATTTCTTGTTTGTATTTGTCAGCTTCCTTAAATACTGAGAACAGTTTTTTGTTTTGCTCGTGTTTTGCCGCTATCTGGATCAGTTTTCCTTCCTTCTGAAGTAGATACTTTTGCAGTCCTATGGTGGCTATCTTATAGTAGTTTTCCAGCTGTATAAGGCCTCTACCACCTTCTATACGTTGTATATATAGTCTTTCTATGTCAGATTTTGGGTGATGCATCCTAGATCCTGTCATTATTTTTCTTGTTTTCCTATCTATTTTGGACAGTTCATTTCGTGTCCAGTTAAGGATATTGTAGCTGTAACTTATAACTGGGACAGCTAAAGTGTTGATACCTATTATCTTGTTTTTAGCATTGAGCTCTGTGTTTAGTATTGATCTAACTCGTCTATAATATTCTTTTTTTATTTTCTCTTTCATTTGTGTGTGTTGTGTCTTATCTAGTTCATGGATTCCTAAGTATTTGTAAGTTTGGCTTTGGTCTAATTCTTTTATTTCATTGGTTTTATCTAGTGTGATGTTGTTGCTCTTAACTAGTTTTCCTCTTTTCATGGTTACTTTGGCGCATTTTTCTAATCCAAATTTCATATCTATTTCTTTGGTAAATCCATGAACTGTCTTTAATAGTGTTTCCAGCTGTTTGTCATTTGCAGCGTATAGTTTTAGGTCATCCATATATAAAAGGTGGCTGATCGTTTTGCCGTAACATTTATATCCGCATCCAGTTATATTTAGCATATCAGATAGAGGTGACAGTGCCAAGCAGAAAAGGAGTGGATGTCTTTGGTTTTCATTAGTCCCTCTTTTGTTTGGAGGTGTAGGACTGTTTGACATTTATTCATAGAGTGCCTTATGAATTTCATGATTGTTGGTGCTACTTTGTTAATGGCTAGTGTTTCGAGGATCCATGTGTGGGGGATGCTATCAAACGCCTTTTAGTAGTCAATCCAGGCCATACTGAGGCCTTTCTTCTTTCTGTGGCTGTCTTCAGTTATGGCTTTATTAATCATTAGTTGATCTTTACAGCCATATGAGCCTTTGCGGCATCCTTTCTGCTCTTCTGGGAACAGTTTGTTTTTGTCCAGGTGCTTGTTCAGCCTTTGTGTTATCACTGCAGTAAATGCCCTGAACATAGTAGGGAGGAAGGTTATTGGTCTGTAGTTTTCTGGTTTTTCTGTTTCATTTGATTTGGGAATTAAGATGGTTTTCCCCTTCGTGAGCCATTCAGGCATTGTCTCTGGCTCTGCTAGTACGTTGTTAAAGTTTTCAGCCAGCTTTTTGTGTATTCCTGTTAGATATTTCAACCAGAAGTTGGGGATCTTGTCATGCCCAGGTGCCTTCCAGTTGCTTAGTCTTTGCAGTGCCTTGGTGACCTCTTCAGTTGTTATGGGGGTCCAAAGTTGTTCAGATGCCGAGTTTGTTATTTTCATACTCCTTTTTTTTGGTGGTTCGTTCGCCGACCATATTTCTCTCCAGAATTCTTCCAATTCTTCTGCCGTTGGTGCTGCAGTGACTTCTATTTTATTTTTGCCCAGTTCTTGGTAGAACTTTTTGGTGTTGGAGTTGAACTTTTTGTTTTCTTCAAAGAAGCGTTGGCGTTTCTTGTACCGGCGGATCCTTTGTGCTTTGGCAAGGATATCTTGCTTCAGCTTTTATTTTATTTCAGGCAAATCTTTCTCTGTGATGTTATATTTGCGGAGTATGTTTGTTCTCTTTTTGTTGCTCAGTAGCGTTGATTGTTTGCTGATTTCATTAAGAATCGACAGGTCTTTTGTAATTTTTTTATTTTGCTTTGGATGTTATTTATCCACAGGGTTTGTTTGGGTGGTGGTACTCCTGTTTGGGCGGGTTTGGGTGAGTATCCAGCTTCTTTTGTGGCTGCAGTGGCTGCTGCGTATATTAGGTTATTTAGCTCAGTGATATCACTTTTTTTTTATTCAGTGGCTATCAGTTCAGTGACGGCTAGGTTTATGCTGTTTATAATAGGTGTTGTTATTTCGTTTATTTTGATTCTTGGGAGGTATGGTCGGTGGTCCATTTTGAGCTCTGTGGTTTTCAGTTCTTTGATTATTTTATTTTTTATATTATCATAATCATTAGGTTCCCCTTCGTTGTTTACATCGTGTTTGTTGGGAATGTTGCGTTTGTCTTCGTGTTTTACAGTTTCAGTGTTTATATTATTGGGCATTGTTGTGTGGCTTCTATCTACATTTTCCTGGTGTATGTTTTCTTTTAGGTGTTCTATTTCTATTTCTGATATTTTTTTGTGTTGAGAATGTATCTTCGTACGTTAGCTAATTTATTAGGGTTCATTGCTGTATCCAAGTCTATATCTCTATTATTTCCCTTCCATATTTTATATGTATGTGTTGTTGTATTTTCATTTTTTGGTGTTTGAGTACTGCTGTGAAGTATGCGTGTAAGATAGAAATGTATTCCTCACGTGTCCATTTACGTCTTTTGGGTTTTATTTGCGGGACATGAGGTACAACGTCCGGCCCATTATTTTGACGGTCGTCATTTTCGTAGGGTACCGGTCCGTTTATTTCTGTTGTCACATTATTTCGCACGTGTAGTTTTTCGTACATTTTTTGTTGTAAGTTTAATGTACGTACCGCTCGATTGCTATTCTTGGGTTGAATAGTATCGGTGGCATTTAATTTCTTCGTAGTTCCTTTGTACATGGTGTTTGGGGTCGGGGATGATCGTGATGTTCCACGCATGTTTACATGTGTTGCGTTAGAGGTGGAGATGACATCATTTCGTTTCGAAAATAGTAATAAATTTCAATTAGTATTACTTACTCGGATACAGTCCAATTCTTTGTTAGTAAAACTTTGGCTCCATAGGATGTCCTTGTTTTCGATGTTTGTGGATAGATTTCGGAGCTCTGAATTTTCCTTCTTACATCTTAAACGTCCCCCGGTGTTCTCTCTTAAACGTCCCCCGGTGTTCTCTCTCTTAAACGTCCCCCGGTGTTCTCTCTTATTATTATTATTATTATTATTATTATTATTATTATTATTATTATTATTATTATTCAGCTCAGACTTCAGAAGTGCTCGAACTCTTCTATAACGGTCCTTCTTAACCTTCTCTTTCATGCTTGCATGCTGGATACCAGAGCCTTCATTTATTCCTAGATATTTATAGGTTTGTTCCTGCTCAAGTTCCTTTCTTACTGTTTCGACATCTAATTCGATTGAACTTGACTTTACCAATTTCCCTTTCTCAAAAGTGGCTTTGGCACATTTTTTAAGGCCCAACTCCATCCCGATATTACCACTGGATCCTTTCACAGTTTGTAGTAGTCCTTCAAGCTCTTCATCATCTTTGCCATATAGTTTTAAATCCTCCTGATTATTATTATTATTATTATTATTATTATTATTATTATTATTATTATTATTATTATTTATTATTATTATTATTATTATCATTATTATTATTATTATTATTATTATTATTATTATATCATTATTATTATTATTATTATTATATTATTATTATTATTATTATTATTATTATTAAAGTGAATAAATTGGCTTCAATGCTGAAGTGCACCCACATCGAATTTGGATCTAGACAAACTCATTCAATTTATATTTGTTACACCAACTAAAATTTCGTTTTGTATTATACAACCGTGAATTCTATATCACTTATTCCATCTACTCCAGAAAGATGTAAAGTAAAAATTACTCTGATGAGAGTTAAGTGAAAACTGTAGTAAATTACTGTAAGACTCAAAATATATATGATTTTTTTCTGTTACACTATTTCTATCATTCATCCATAATGTTGATAAGATCGTTTCTTTACCTTTCCGCTATCGCCATATAAGATGCAGCAGTAACGATTTCTAGCAAAGCCATCACACTATAGTTGATGTAGATACTGCCAATGAGAACTTCTATCATTAGTAAAACAGCGTTCAAGGATGCTGTATTCACAACCCTGTAACAAACAAAAAATATATTTGATTTTACTCGTTAAAACTCACAAGGTAACAGCATAATCAAACCCATTTCTGATACATACTCCGAATCACGAATGCTTATTAATTGTTCGTTTCTCACCCCAAAATATGAGTTAAATAAATCTTCTTATTTCTAATACACAGAAACAGGAACACGAGCACACACACACAGAAGATTTCTCCAATCACATGTTTTTGCAATCAGCTAAAATATGATGGTAATCTATGATTGATGAATTGACGCAATTGAGATTGGATTATTATATTATACAGATGGATAAAATAATTTAAACTGACAATATAAGATAAAATGTATGTTAGAGGACAAATATTTACATGGCTTCTTATTACAGTACTTTCTCCTCACATCACCAATAATCACTGGAGAAAAAATAATTCTCATAGTATCATGTCTTCGGTTCTTCCAAAATACACAATATTGGTTATAATCAAATACTGGAACACTATATAAGTTATTTCAACAAAAGTAATATCACCGATTATTCTTCTAGTAGGTAAACGGTAACTATAGGTGTTGCTGTGTGGTAAAAAGTGTGCTTCACAGCCATACGTGGTTCCGGGTTCAGTCCCACTTCGGGCAACTTGGGTGTGTCTTCTACTATGTTTCTGAACCAAGCAAAGCTTTGTGAATAGATGGAAGCTGAAAGATGCCCATCGGGTTTTAGCTACTAAACTTTTTTCTATTTTCTCTCCTTGTTTATTTCTGCGTTCCTTTCTGTTGAAGAGCGTAGGCTCGAAACGTAAAAGACTTTCTCACTTCCCGAGCGTTAAACTAATACATATGTTTGTTGTTTACACACTCGTCTTCGTCTTTTGTTTTTTTTGTAAATTCTCACTATATATTTATAAGTATGTATGTATGTATGTATGTATGTATGTATGTATGTATGTATGTATGTATGTATGTGTGTATGTATTTATGCATGTATGTATATGTATATAGATTTTGACATTTCGAGCATACCATTTCGTCCGAAATAAGAAAGGGCAAAGTCCAAAGAAGGAAAACAATCACCAACAGCACGTGTAACTATGTGCGTGTATGTCTTTGTGTTTGCATCTGTCCCCCATGTCACTCGACAACAAGTGTTGGTTTATTTACAAGCTCGCAACGTAGCTGTTCGGAAAAGAAGGAACCGATAGAATATGTAACAAGCATTTAAAAATCAAATATTACGGTCGATTTGTTAGACAAAACGCTTCAATGTTGTCCACCAGCATGGCTGAAGTCCAAGAGCTGAAACAAGTAAAATAATAACAAAGTAAGACAAGTATCACAAAGAAACATACCATTCTATGGTCACAACGACGATAATTTTCCTCAGATAGGGTGACCTAAAAATTGAAAATATCTTTAACAAATCTGAGGGACTTTCTTCAGTTGGTGGTTGTGAATATTCGACAAGTGGGTTAACGTTTTGCTGAACTTTTGGCTCACTGTTTCCGCACCCAAGACTGCTCTCACTCATCAGGTTAGCAGCTTCCTGAGTAGAGCTATCCTTTAAAGCTATATTCCATAAATCATCAAAGTCAACTTTGTTTTGTTTCGCTGCTCTTCTGATGAGTTTTTCGGCTGATTTTACTTTCGAATTGGCAAAGAGCCACCGGACAGACTCCTCTAAGAAACTGCAAGCATAACGAAATACATACGAACTAATAAGTGTAAATGTATTAGAGTAACTGCATTTATGAGAATATATATATATATAAATATATATATATATATATATATATATATATATATTTCAAAATGCAGAGAAACAGTCAATATTTACTTTCATATATATATATATATATATATATATGCGAAGCGCATTGTGACCAGCGATGTGTAGCAACATCTGATAGCCTGGTCGGTCACGGTGATAGTATATATATATCACCGGTAACGGTGATATATATATACTAGCAAACGCACCCGTCCTTTGGACGGTTTAAGTTGCTTTCGTGGTATTTTTTTAATCAAATAATTGAACTACCGAGAAGGTTTATGTGTAGCATGGCAATCTCTTTCCGATTAACCTAGGAACGGAAAATCAAATTGAAAGCTGGTTATTATGGAGGTCGTTGCACTTTGATTATCGTAGAACATATAAGTTTGCAAGTGATGTAAAGTAGAGCTACTGAAGTGCTTTGGGGATAGATTATGGATAATGACTACAAAATATAGTTGTTTTACATGAAAGCGAAATTTCTTGTCAGAAACAGCCACATAAATGGTGTAAGGAAATTGAAGGAAGATGTTGAAATTTCCCCTCTGCGAGTTTATTTTTTTCTACAGCAAAGGGAGCTATTTTTTTCGGAGAGAAATGCTAACAAAAGCCCCTTTATTCTATCTTCCCACATAGCGTGCACATAAACTAACAGCGAATGCTGCATAAGGTTAAATTGGTATGGAGCTTCCTGAAAGATACGTATAGCTTTCGCTAGTGGAAGCAAAACTCTTATTTAAAAGGTTGATTCTTTGGGACGAATCATATGTCAGTTTTTAAAAATGGCTAGAATGACAATACTAAAACCTATTTGAAACAATGGACATCAGTCGAAATATCATAATGGCTAGGTAAAGAAGCATCAGAAGAGAGGGAAGGGAGCATCACCTTTCAATTAACTCAGAATAGGTAAAGGTAAGCTTGCCAAAGTTTAATGCAGTTTCAATATGTAGATTAAGATAGTTTGGTATAATTGTCCTAGTCAACTGAATCACCGTCGTAAGTGGACAGCGGAAATAAATAGACGAAATCCTTTCACTTTTATAAAAAGAATAAAAAGAAAATCAGGGCAAAAAGCACTCGTTTTTTCACAATAAAAAATCGTTTCCTAATAGCCAGAATTTCGCGACAAAATTATGTTTATTAAGCACAACAGCCTGCAGTGCATGTCGCTGGCCATTAAAAGCCAATCGCACAAACCTAGAGTGGCTCTGGACCCCCTTGAATCGATAAAAATCACTCTTTTTGCCATAGCAACCACATCTTTATAGCTTGCGAATTTTAACCATCGCGGGTCTCATCCGCACCACGCATTTTCAGTTCTATATTAGCCTCGGTTTGGCCGCCATTAACCGTCAAAGCAAAATGTGCATACAATTTTCGTCCAAGGACTATTATATATATATATATATATATAATATATATATATATATATATATATATATATATATATATATATATATATATATATATATATATATATATAAAATAAATATAAGAGAGTGGTCACTATATGGCTCACTCTAGCACCAGTTAATCCAAAAGGTTTCAACCACAAAAATACATGTTTCCCATGAAAGTCAGTACGATTGTTAGCTCACACGGACAGGGCAAATAAAAAATAACAAAATACAGATTATTTTGGGACAATTGTTTCGCTATTAATGAATTAAATGTAATTTTACTTACAAAAAAATCCACTTGTAGCTCGTCAGCCAAAACTATCTGGATGAAATCCACTCAATCACACGCCAGATTTTACCATAACGATAAATACGCGTGTGGTTCAATTGATTACATCCCACGTTATAATTCAAATGCCCCAACTAACAGCGCGCCAAACTTTCACGGAAAACAAATACAGCATTTAGAAATAAATGCAGCATGATTATAATTAATTAATAAGGGTGAGAGAATTAGATACTAATTTAATAGTATATCTATTCAACACCAAGTGGCCTAGTGCTCCGAGAAACCTGGATTATTATAATATTTTATAATATATTATAATATTTTTACAAAATAAATATAAGAGAGTGGTCACTATATGGCTCACTCTAGCACCAGTTAATCCGAAAGGTTTCAACCACAAAAATACATGTTTCCCATGAAAGTCAGTACGATTGTTAGCTCACACGGACAGGGAAAATAAAAAATAACAAAATACAGATTATTTTGGGACAATTGTTTCGCTATTAATGAATTAAATGTAATTTTACTTACAAAAAAATCCACTTGTAGCTCGTCAGCCAAAACTATCTGGATGAAATCCACTCAATCACACGCCAGATTTTACCATAACGATAAATACGCGTGTGGTTCAATTGATTACATCCGACGTTATAATTCAAATGCCCCAACAAACAGCGCGCCAAACTTTCACGGAAAACAAATACAGCATTTAGAAATAAATGCAGCATAATTATAATTAATTAATAAGGGTGAGAGAATTAGATACTAATTTAATAGTATATCTATTCAACACCAAGTGGCCTAGTGCTCCGAGAAACCTGGATTATTATAATATTTTATAATATATTATAATATTTTTACAAAATAAATATAAGAGAGTGGTCACTATATGGCTCACTCTAGCACCAGTTAATCCAAAAGGTTTCAACCACAAAAATACATGTTTCCCATGAAAGTCAGTACGATTGTTAGCTCACACGGACAGGGCAAATAAAAAATAACAAAATACAGATTATTTTGGGACAATTGTTTCGCTATTAATGAATTAAATGTAATTTTACTTACAAAAAAATCCACTTGTAGCTCGTCAGCCAAAACTATCTGGATGAAATCCACTCAATCACACGCCAGATTTTACCATAACGATAAATACGCGTGTGGTTCAATTGATTACATCCCACGTTATAATTCAAATGCCCCAACTAACAGCGCGCCAAACTTTCACGGAAAACAAATACAGCATTTAGAAATAAATGCAGCATAATTATAATTAATTAATAAGGGTGAGAGAATTAGATACTAATTTAATAGTGTGGTTGAAACCTTTTGGATTAACTGGTGCTAGAGTGAGCCATATAGTGACCACTCTCTTATATTTATTTTGTAAAAATATTATAATATATTATAAAATATTATAATAATCCAGGTTTCTCGGAGCACTAGGCCACTTGGTGTTGAATAGATATACTATTAAATTAGTATCTAATTCTCTCACCCTTATTAATTAATTATAATTATGCTGCATTTATTTCTAATGCTGTATTTGTTTTCCGTGAAAGTTTGGCGCGCTGTTAGTTGGGGCATTTGAATTATAACATGGGATGTAATCAATTGAACCACACGCGTATTATCGTTATGGTAAAATCTGGCGTGTGATTGAGTGGATTTCATCCAGATAGTTTTGGCTGACGAGCTACAAGTGGATTTTTTTGTAAGTAAAATTACATTTAATTCATTAATAGCGAAACAATTGTCCCAAAATAATCTGTATTTTGTTATTTTTTATTTGCCCTGTCCGTGTGAGCTAACAATCGTACTGACTTTCATGGTAAACATGTATTTTTGTGGTTGAAACCTTTTGGATTAACTGGTGCTAGAGTGAGCCATATAGTGACCACTCTCTTATATTTATTTTGTAAAAATATTATAATGTATCATAAAATATTATAATAATCCAGGTTTCTCGGAGCACTAGGCCACTTGGTGTTGAATAGATATACTATTAAATTAGTATCTAATTCTCTCACCCTTATTAATTAATTATAATTATGCTGCATTTATTTCTAAATGCTGTATTTGTTTTCCGTGAAAGTTTGGCGCGCTGTTAGTTGGGGCATTTGAATTATAACGTGGGATGTAATCAATTGAACCACACGCGTATTTATCGTTATGGTAAAATCTGGCGTGTGATTGAGTGGATTTCATCCTGATAGTTTTGGCTGACGAGCTACAAGTGGATTTTTTTGTAAGTAAAATTACATTTAATTCATTAATAGCGAAACAATTGTCCCAAAATAATCTGTATTTTGTTATTTTTTATTTTCCCTGTCCGTGTGAGCTAACAATCGTACTGACTTTCATGGGAAACATGTATTTTTGTGGTTGAAACCTTTTGGATTAACTGGTGCTAGAGTGAGCCATATAGTGACCACTCTCTTATATTTATTTTGTAAAAATATTATAATATATTATAAAATATTATAACAATCCAGGTTTCTCGGAGCACTAGGACACTTGGTGTTGAATAGATATACTATTAAATTAGTATCTAATTCTCTCACCCTTATTAATTAATTATAATTATGCTGCATTTATTTCTAAATGCTGTATTTGTTTTCCGTGAAAGTTTGGCGCGCTGTTAGTTGGGGCATTTGAATTATAACGTGGGATGTAATCAATTGAACCACACGCGTATTTATCGTTATGGTAAAATCTGGCGTGTGATTGAGTGGATTTCATCCAGATAGTTTTGGCTGACGAGCTACAAGTGGATTTTTTTGTAAGTAAAATTACATTTAATTCATTAATAGCGAAACAATTGTCCAAAATAATCTGTATTTTGTTATTTTTTATTTGCCCTGTCCGTGTGAGCTAACAATCGTACTGACTTTCATGGGAAACATGTATTTTTGTGGTTGAAACCTTTTGGATTAACTGGTGCTAGAGTGAGCCATATAGTGACCACTCTCTTATATTTATTTTGTAAAAATATTATAATATATTATAAAATATTATAACAATCCAGGTTTCTCGGAGCACTAGGCCACTTGGTGTTGAATAGATATACTATTAAATTAGTATCTAATTCTCTCACCCTTATTAATTAATTATATATATATATATATATATATATTTCAAAATGCAGAGAAACAGTCAATATTTTCTTTCATATATATTCACAGAATTTGTTTGTATCTCTGGTCTATTCTTCAAACATCAAGTATATGTGTGTGTTTGTGGGTGTTTGTGTAATGGTTGTATAAAGTACTACTTACAAGTAATCCACAGGAAAATATACGGAGAGGACAGCAGTAAATAGAAATAAAGTGTTCCAACTGAAATCCTTTAACATGTAGGCTATTAAACCTAAGGAGGAATTATGAGTAGCCCAGATAACCATAAATGTACAAGACATAATGATTCGTCTTTCTTTCGGGTATAATTCACTAACCAAAGTAAAAGAACTTAGTAAAAATGCCTGAAAATAAAAAAGAAATTAAAAACAAGTGAGGAGATAAAATATTGCGGATATATTTTCTAAAACTGGAGGTCTCAAGAGGATTGAAATGATAAACGTGAAATATTATTTCATAGAATTAACGGTGTTTGTTTAATTATCAATATGTTGTATTTTGACAGTTCGTGTTGGTAGAGCTTTACCTTCAAGTGGTAGACAGGAGTACGTATGTCAGAGAAAAACTGCACTGTATGCATTGACAAGGCAATCGCTTACTATGTTATCTGTTTATCTCGTAACACTGGCTATGTATGTTTCATTTGTTGCTGTAAGCGAGGTACCACATCATTTACATAAAAGCATTTTATAACGGAGAAGGAATGAAATATATAAAGCCAACTCTCTGAACTAATACCGCCTTTACCTATACTACTGTTCGTAGAACTTGGAAAAGGTTTGGCACTTCAAAGTTGACTTCTGCTTTATACGACTACTGCAAGAAATGTCTTAGGTGATATCTCGCTTGTCTTTTAAATGACATTTGACCCTGCATTCAGTTTATTAATAAATTAGCCACACAGTCCGTGATACAGATTCCAAATTTTGGCACAAGGGCCGAAATTTGCTGGGTGGGGGTTAGTCGATTACGTCAACCACAGTGTGTAACTGGAACTTATTCTATAGACCCCGAAATGATAAGAGACAAAGTCAACTGCGGCGAGTTTGAACTCAGAAAACGAAGACAAACGAAATACTGGTGTGCTAACGGTTCTGCCAGCCCGCCTCCTTACTGCTACTACTGCTGCTGTACTACTACTACTACTACTACTACTACTACTACTGCTGCTGCTGCTGCTGCTGCTGCTACTACTACTACTACTACTACTACTACTACTACTACTACTACTGCTGCTGCTGCTGCTGCTTCTAATAATAATAAACGCCCTGATGTAGTACCAGACAGTGGTTCTCATGGCTCCTGATCATAACTGCTTGGAAATGTTATGTACATTGTTTTGTCTTGGTATAAAAGATGGGCTACAGCAAATATTCTGCTCAATACCACGGATTTGCTTATTGACCTTAACAAGTTGAGCATATCCTTTAGTGGCTGACAATATGTGCATCTCTGATCACGAGCAGAAGTAGTGGGAGAGCATCATAGCCATGTGCTGAGAGGAATTCCATGGAGTTTGGATATTTAACCTTTGGAAACATGGATGTTTCGTTCATCATCCTTAAACAACCCTTATTCAGGGACCTTTTGAGAGGAATGGGTTACTCTACCTAAGAAAATTCTAACTGGACCCCACCTGCAAGGCCATTCGTTGTTTATCTTGATATGATATGACGATGTCGCGCACATGTGGCTATGATGCATATACCTTGTGTGCAGTTATCAAACGGGTAGTCATGATGGGTATACTGGGCTTCGTATATTTTACTCCAGTGTCACTTTGATGGCATGCACTGCTCTTTCACTCAATAATAATAATAATAATAATAATAATAATAATAATAATAATAATAATAATAATAATAATAATAATAATTCTTTCTAGTATAGGCACAAGGCTTGAAATTTAGTGGGGAATAGGGACACTCGATTACATCGACCCCATTGCTCAACTGGTACGCATGTCATCAAAGGAAAAGTTGGTCGCGGTAGAATTTGAATTCAGAACGTAAAAATGGACGAGATGTCGCTAAGCATTTCGCCCGGTGTACTAAGAATTCCGCCAGCCCTCTGCCCTTCACACAGTTTGTAATATAAAGAAATAATGTAGAAGTATAATGATATTATATACAAGATACACAATCTATATATATATATAAAGCTGAAGTTGTCTGTGTGTGGCAGGTTTGGTAGCCTTCAACTAACACTATCTCCTCCGAGACCCTGCGGTGCAAGTTGATCAAAACTGAGAGTATGATAGAAGAAGGCTTGCTCTTCATTCCGTAGAAGATAAAATTCAAATCGGACCATGTTAAGACCAAAAATTATTTACATCAAAAAGGTGCTTTTTTTCTATGAAAATCCCTATTTTTTACGATTGTTTGACTGTCGTGTTGCCATTTTTCGGTGTATTTCAACCAGAAAAATGTTCACTTAAAGAGAATAACAAGCTACATAATGCAGAAAATTTACGTTTCAAAAATTCCAATTCTAAAGGGTCGAAACAAACTCGACTAACGCCGGGCGATACTGCTAGTTTTTACATAATAGGTAAAGATAGATGACCATATATATTTGCCTCATGAAACTGAGGTTAAAGTTTATGTTGAATGTTAAATATGAACGGTGTGTCATTTGTGAAGAAAATGAAGCTGACAAAAAATAAAAGCATTACCTCACGTGATCCTCCAATCAAAAATCTTATAGTTGTAAACAGCCAATAAGACGGAGAATATGCTGCGATTAAGTTCAAGACTATCAGCAAAATGTTACTAGAGACTCTGATAGGCTTACGTCCGAATTTTTCAATCAAGCATGGTGCTAACAGACCACTGACCATTTGACCAAAAATGTAAAACGTCTGAGTTGATTCAGCCAACCCTACATTATCGCAGATCAGGTCCCACTGTAAAAATAAACATATTTTAGAAACAAAGGTAAAATTACTTGAATGTGTTGAGTTGAAATTTTGTCTGTATGTCGTTGATGTTGTTGTTCTTCTTACTAACTGTAATTATACTCAGCTATTCATCGGCGATAATCACTTTTTTCTATTTGAATCGTAGTATATCTAGGAGTTGATTATTCGATATCTTATTGCTTTTTCTTAAACTTAGTGGGTTGTACTTTAGATGAAAATGGTTGTTATGTCTTGCAAATCAAGTAACCTCATATATGTGCCATTCTTTGGTGTGTGTGTGTGTGTGTGTGTGTCCTTGTTTCAAATTACTTAATTACAGTGTAGAGAGAGAGGTTAAACCTTGTCTCTACATTGTTGCGTTGTTGTTCTTGTTTCTTTATACTCAGCATTTCAGCCATGTTCATCTTATCTTTCCTTTTTATTCAGGTGTAGATATTATGGATAAATTTCTGAAAGAAGAGGCGTAACGTTACAGAATATTTTTTGGAGAGGCAATTTTACCAAGTAAATTTATGCTGTATCGTCTAAAGCCAGAGTAAGGCAAACCCTACCCAAATGCAAATTTGAAAACCACCCACTGAAACCGTTTATAATATCTTATTTTTGCGTTAACACCTAAACCAGTAATAAGATATTGGTTATATATCTGTAGCAAAAGCATGACCGCTCTTGAACTTTAGCTACCTACATTGCTGCTTTTTACTTTTAGCTACCCATTTTGGTTCACAACGTGATGGTCAGGTTCATTCAGCTTTACTTGGACCGTCCACCCCTTAATATCAATGACCAACCTAACATCTGTACATCAGTTATAGAATGGAAGCAATTTCCCCGTTATTTCCTTAGAGAAGTGAGTTTTTGCTGCGCACAGTTTTAGATCTTCGATATGAGAACAGTTTGATTCCACTTTACAGTTTCAACATTTTGAACAGAATTGTAACCAGAATCCTTGACGCTATGCTTCGCGACTCTCCAACATTTTGAACATAATTGTAACCAGAATCCTTGACGGCATGTTTCTCGTCTTACTAACATTTTAATCAGAGCTGTAACCAGAATTTTTGATGTTATGCTTCAGGTTTTTCTAACGTTTTATCTTCAATTTGATGATTATTTGAATCTATATAATATATTGACAATAATTAATATCCTACCAGTTTGGTGTATCTGATTTTAGCAATGGTAATAAATGCTTCGGTAGGTCCCAACTTGTCTTTGAATTTGTTTATTGGTATCTATCCTGACTTCATTTAACAGAAGACATAATTCTGTTAGACCTTAAACTGCATTTCATTCAACCACACATTTCATATTGCTAAATATCTATGAAATTGTATAATTAAGGATTCATTATATTTTTTTAACATAGATATACCGTCCACAGGTTCTCATATATCGCCAGTTAGTCTCTAGTATGAATAATGTCCACTACCCTGACACAAGCTGTATAAAGGTAAATACATATAAACGGGAATATATAGAATTACATATTATTCTACATATATATACACACATATTATATATATGCGCATATATGTACGTATATATATATATATATATATATATATTATATATATATATAGATATATATATATATATAATAATAATAATAATAAATATTAGGGAATAAATCCAAATTTACAGGGAAAAAATCAGATTTAGGATTAAATCCAATTTTATAGTAAAATATTATAAAATATTATTAGAGACAAAACCACTATTTTGCAAAACAAACAAGGAAAGACTTAATCAATACATAAAATTTTAATAAATAGTCAAAAAAACCGCCACTACAATCGTTTCTTGTCTTGATCGACAATCTTCAGGTGGACTTCCAATAATTCAGTTTCAAATTATGAAACTGACTTATTGGAAGTCCACCTGAAGATTGTCGATCAAGACAAGAAACGATTGTAGTGGCGGTTTTTTTGACTATTTATTAAAATTTTATGTATTGATTAAGTCTTTCCTTGTTTGTTTTGCAAAATAGTGGTTTTGTCTCTAATAATTTTATATATATATATATATATATATATATATATATATATATATATAATATATATATATATATATATATATATATATATATATATATATATATATATATATATGAATATGCATATATATATATAATGTTGATAATTCCGATGCTATAACGACTGAGCAACGCTCGTAACATATTTGTATGGTTCCCAAGGAACTGGCAGTCAAATGCGGAATCGACTTTAAATAAATGCATGCTAGAAAAGAAGATAGTATATTGTCACTATATATAGATATACATTCTTATATCTATTCAGATTTTAGATGACTACTTTAAACATCTTAACTTTTCTTTTACTATATCGAAATAATATTTCTGTCCCTTTTTAGCTTAGAAAACTCCGTGGGGTTTGTTTTCAGTAAATAAACGGTAAATTTTCAGACAATGTGATAAGTATTCTAGATGTAAGGTTTAAGCTTATAACATCATCAGTAATGCAGCTCCGTTTACAGCAGGCCGCATAGTGTTTGGCCTCTATCAACAATGTGTTATGTAGTTTATTATTTTTTATTGTATAACACGGTATTGAAAATAACTGTCTAAACGTGAGAGAAATTCAGTAACAAAATCTGGTATTATATAACACACTAAGCAGAATCAATCTATGAAATTGAAATAACGTACGTCATATTTCTTCATAAATATATATTAATTAGCATACGGTGGAAGAGTACTAAATATTATGGTGTTCATGACTTTTCTTAAGGTTACATTTTAGAAAGTTACAATATCCAAGTCTTTCGTACAGACAACAGAGATCACAAATCTGTAACAAACATGGATTAATTCTAAAATAATAAAACAGTCTAATATAGTAGCAGAACTTAACCTACCTGTGACACTATAGACTTATCCGCTGGCGTAGTATAGTAATAACCATTCAGACAGCCCAGTGTCCGGTTCTCGGTAGTAACTCCTCCATCGGTATTGAAGATGTCTATGGAGCATTTATTATATACTAGACTCACTTCATTAATGGATATGTTGTATCGGCTGAGCTGAGACTCTGTCAGATTATTACATTTGTATTCAGGAGTGATGGCTGTAAAACAAAATAGAGGACCCGAGCTGTATGTAGTATATATAATCATAACACACTCTTTATCCGATAATTTCCATAATTTCAACAAAGAAGAAAGTTACGTTATTCTTTTCACGTCGAACTTTTAGAAGTAGCGGTGTGTGTATGTATGTATGTATGTATGTATATATATAATATATATATATATATATATATATACATACACATACATATATAGACACATACTATATATATGCACGTATATATATGTATATATTTATGAATATACATATACATACATATATATATATATATATATATATACATACACATTATGTATATGAATATATACATATATCTATATGCATACATACATATACACATATATACATAAACATTATGTATATGAATAGGTATTTATATTATATATATATATATATATATATATATATATATATATATATATATTATATATATATATATATATATATGTAAGTATGTATATATATATAATATTAGGGAGTATAACTCCAAACTTAGAGGGAAAAATTCAATTTAGTATTAAATCAAATTTCACAATATAAATATATAATATATATATATAAATTAGAGAAAAACCACTATTATGCAATTCAAACAATGATAGACATAAACCATATCATATAGAAAAATAAAATATATTATAAAAAATATAACTAGATCACAAAATGTACAAAAACTACAAAAAGCACTTTTTGTGATCTAGTTATATTTTTATAATATATTTTATTTTTTCTATATGATATGGTTTATGTCTATCATTGTTTGAATTATATAATAGTGGTTTTTCTCTAATTTATATATATTATATATATGTATATATATATATATATATATATATAGATATATATATATATATATATATATAGTATGTATATATATATGTATATTCATGTATATATAACGTATAATATATATATATATATATATATATATATATGTATATTCATGTATATATATATATATATATATATATATATATATATATATGTGTGTGTGTGTGTGTGTGTCTATATATATATATGTATATCTATAGATCTATCTATCTATCTATCTATCTATCTATCTATCTATCTACGTATCTATCTATATAAATGTATGCATACAGTAAATGTCTGTATATATATATATATATATATATATATATATATTATATATATATATATATATGTATGTATTTGTGTATGTATGTATATACAATTATAAATTAGGGCAAAAACGAAAAAATTCTTTGCCAACATACTGAAAAATAGACGCTTAATCGTCTAACCACATAAAATATTTTCACTTGTACCCGTAGAGAAAATGCGTTGTCATTGTATAGTGTCCATTTTTGTGTCGTAAATTAGTGGTAAAATAATAGATGATATATTAATGTCAATATGACCGACTAAAGACGTAATGTGTATTTATACATATAAATTTGATATAGGCGATGCTTCCTTGTCTTGGGATTCACGGTCAAACGGCTGGGTCGAATTACACGACAAATTACACAGATGTGTAGATTGATTCAGTGGCGATGCTGGGCTTTGTATTTTTTCATAGCTCTCATGGTTACCGAGATAATCTACTATAATAATACTCTTGTGTTTATGAATGAGAAAGAAAGGGGTGACAGATGAATAAGGAAGGAAGGGTGATGTTATGCTTGGTAGTGGGATGATGAAAATTGTACGCTGAAAAAATAGATCAAACAGCGTTTTAACTGTGTTAATAAATGTGTGTCTATGTAAAAGGGTGGTATGTGAATGTGTGTGTTTGTGTGTGTGTGTGTGTGTGTGTGTGTGTGTGGCTGTCTGTGTGTGTGTGCGCGAGAACAATGGAAGTGGGATGGTTCATCTTCATTCGCTTTGTTGGGTTTATTTTTTGATTTGGTAGATTTGGTAGTTATTTTTAGCGTGTTGACAGAAGAAAGTCATTCTAAAATTGTTTTTTTAACGTAAGCGTGTCCAAACAAGTCGAATGCTTACACAAAACAGGTTTTACAGCCACATCATCCAAACCGACCGAGTGACACCGGGCTTAGCTGCTAGTATATAATATACATATATATAACAAATAAGAAAATGGAGAAAAACATTAGTTGGTTTATCAGCTTTAGGATATTAGAATGTTGACTTATTTATTTATCAAAACGACAACCATAATAACATACATATATACTGTATAAAATTCAATACATATAAGATAAGAATACAAGTAGCTATTAAAAAAACATTAATATAAATTGTTATAATCATTAAAATCACTTACAGCTGTTTCAGCCTATGGAAAAAACTAATTTGTTGTGCCTATACATGTCAATTGTATTGAGGTTATAGGTAGTTAAAAATGGGATACTTATATATATATCCATAGGCCTCGTCAGAGATTATAAAGTACATTCAAAATATAAATATATACATGAAACAAGATACACGTACAATTTAATATATATATTTCCAACGGAAATACTTCTTCTTTCCTCTCAGATACAAACGCGCGCGCACACACACACACACACACACACACACACACACATACACATACACACATGTTTTCTCTGTCTCACTTCCTCCTCACCCTCTTATACTGTCTTATTCCTCCCCACTACTACGAAACTCTATAAAATGTTCAAATTCCCCACAAAGGAATTGATTTGATTTGAAAACCCCACTGGATTGGGAGAAAGCGCTAATAATCCGAATGATATGATCTGAATGATATGATAGATATATATATGTAAAAAATGTAATATATAAATAAATATCTATAAATATGAACCATCCGATCTGATTACCTCATTTTTTCTAATATATATATATACATAAGCAAATATATACACCTATGCATGTACATAAATGCATAAATAGACACAATTAAACATAAGTACAAGCATATAGACAATTAATTATACACACACAAACATACACACACACACACACACACAAACATACACACACACACACACGCACACACACACACACGCGCACACACACACACACACATACATATATATATGTATATATGTACGCTCCGGTATATATATACTGGAGCGGACATAAACATACATATCCATGAGTGCACGTATAATATTTAATTATTACTAATATTATTATTATTATTATTATTATTATTATTATTATTATTATTATTATTATATTATTATTATTATTATTATTAATAATAATAATAATAATAATAATAATAATAATAATAATAATAATAACACCAATTATAAACAACATAAACCTAGCCGTCACTGAACTAGCCACTAAAACGAAAAAAAGTGATATCACTGAACTAAATGACTTGATATACGCAGCAACCACTGCAGCCACAAAAGAAGCTGGATACTCACCCAAACCCGCCCAAACAGGAGTACCACCACCCAAACAAACCCTGTGGATAAATAAAATCCAAAACAAAAAAAAAATTAGAAAAAACCTGTCGATTCTTAATGGAATCAGCAAACAAGCAACGCTACTGAGCAACAAAAAGAGAACAAAATTGCTCCGCAAATATAACATCACAGAAAAAGATTTGCCGGAGATAAAAGAAAAGCTGAAGCAAGATATCCTTGCCAAAGCTCAAAGGATCCGCCGGTACGAGAAACGCCAACGCTTCTTTGAACAGAACAAAAAGTTCAACTCCGACCCCAAAAAGTTCTACCAAGAACTGGGCAAAAATAAAATAGAAGTCACTGCAGCACCAACGGCAGAAGAATTGGAAGAATTCTGGAGAGAAATATGGTCGGCGAACGAACAGCCAAAAAAAAGGAGTATGAAAATAACAAACTCGGCATCTGAACAACTTTGGACCCCCATAACAACTGAAGAGGTCACCCAGGCACTGCAAAAACTAAGCAACTGGAAGGCACCTGGGCATGACAAGATCCCCAACTTCTG
>NC_043007.1:40764925-40769925 GCF_006345805.1 Octopus sinensis
CATACATACATACATGCATACAACATACATACATACATACATACATACATACATACATACATACATACATACATACATACATACATACACACATGCATACATACATGCATACATACATACATACATACATACATACATACATACATACATACATACATACATACATACATACATGCATACAAAAATACCATGTTGTTCATGCGGAAATTCCAATGTAGGAGACTTGGATCTAGGTTAGGAACCGGTTCTTTCTCTATTAGCAAGAAAGCTTGAAATAAACTGAATAATGACATACATACATACATACATACATTTTTTTGCGTAGTTGCAATTGTCTTCCGTGGTATTTCAGATTGGTAGTATGATTGGTACGTACTTGGTTTGTTCGTTGTGTATACTCTGCCTTCACGCAATTAAACTATGTAGGGTACACAGATATTATAATTGTCTGTTGCTGACTTAGGAAGGGAATATATGAACGCAGTACGCTTATGCTAAAGTTAAATTGCTATTTGTACATTACGCGATAATTACAAACGCAGTCGTGTTTAAAATTGGGTAGGACTAAATCAGACTAGAATATTTAGCTGATTACTGTATGCTAAAGAGGTACATATTACCGAGAAATTAACCGTTAGTGATTATACGATATAGAAAATGTATTACTTCATATCTTTTGCTGGCCTTGTGCCAAAATTTGAAATCATTGTTCTTTCTCTCTCCCACTCCTTCACTCTCTCTTTCTCTCTGTGTTTTTTTTTTACTTTCATTTCTCTCTCTGTTTCATTCTGTCTCTCTCTGTTTCATTCTGTCTCTCTCATTTGTTGGATTATAATTTATATCATTACGATTTCAGTGTCGCCTGTATTCTCAATATATTATATCCCTGTTCAATACAATTTAATTACATATCATCTATAGTACTGCACTGTACGTATACATCGCATTATGTCATTACTATAGAAATTTTCAATAGGTTCCAACTCAACTTTGATGCCCAGATTTATACTTTCATATCTGACAAAATATATTGACAGTCCGAATTTGTGCAGCTTCTATATTTTTACTTTTCCAATAAGCTTTATCTTTATGTTATAAGGCGATGAGCTGGCAGAAACGTTAGCACGCCGGGCGAAATGCTTAGCAGTATTTCGTCTGTCGCGACGTTCTGAGTTCAAATTCCGCCGAGGTAGACTTTGCCTTTCATCCTTTCGGGGTCGATTAAATAAGTACCAGTTACGCACTGGGGATCGATATAATCGACTAAATCCGTTTGTCTGTCCTTGTTTGTCCCCTCTGTGGGTAGCCCCTTGTGGGCAGTAAAAGAAATAAGAATCGGTACGACGCTGGAAAAATTACTTCCCGGCATTGCTTCCAACTTTACGTCCTGAACTGAAATGTCGTCAAGATCGACTTTGCTCTTCATCCTTTCGAGGGCGATAAAATAAGTACCATTTGAATACTGAGGCCGATATAAGCGACTTAATCCTTCCCTGAAACAGCTGGCCGTGTGCCAAAATTTGAAACCAATACTATTTTCCTCTATGTTATCTGCAACGCATTCTCTATGTTATACTGCAACACATTTATAACTAAGATAAGGCGGTGACCTGGCAGAAACGTTAGCACGCCGGACGAAGTGCTTAGTGGTATTTCGTCCTTCGCTACGTTCTGAGTTCAAGTTCCGTCGAGGTCGACTTTGCCTTTCATCCTTTCGGCGTCGATAAATTAAGTAGCAGTTACTCACTGGGGTCGATGTAATCGACTTAATCCCTTTGTCCATCCTTGTTTGTCCACCTCCTGTGTTTAGCCCCTTGTGGACAATAAAGAAATAACATTAATAACTAAGATGACATTGTAGCTACTCAATATTTTGGAATTGTATTAACTGATCTAAAATATTCTTTCCTCATTTGCACAACATTGATACACAAAGATGAACTTACATATCTGACTAATTACCAAAAGATGACAGAATAGGTACAATACAGCTTAATTACTAAACATTTTTCAACTTCTTGAAAATCAGCTCTCCAATATAACTGTCCTACCTCATGGAACTATCAGCAATTTTATATTATTTTTCCTTCCAAAATGCACTTAACGTCTCTGCTTCGCTAATAATTTTTTTTTCTGAACGCTAATCATATGCAGAATATGTGTCATCATCCGTTAATTGAGAAGATTGTAGATAAGCATAGTGTTATGAACATGAAGAGAAAAAAAGTTCGATTTAACCGTTCATGCGGCGCGAACGTCGTTTCGTGCGTTCGAAAAGAAAAAAGGAAATAAAATGTCCTTTTTAAAACAGAAAGAAAAAAAAATCGGCTAATCCGTGCCATGAGAAAAAGAAAGAGGAAAATAATGGCCTTTAAAAAGAGCAGCGGACGGTCAAAACAATCGAAGCGGAACCTGGAGAGGGAAGTCGATGCCTTCAGACAGTATAGTTGGACGTTGGACGGAGGGCCCGGTTGTTAGGGGTTTGGTTCGGTCCAGAGCTTCAGGTGGAGAAGAACTGGGCTGAGATTTTGAGCAGGGTGAACCACATAGTCATGGCCTGGTCTTGGCGGTGACTATCTGTGAAAGTGAGGGCGGAGGTGACCAATGTGTTCATTGCATTGGTTATCATTTACCGCCTAACCGTCGTTCCTTGCACGGATCCGTAGTTGATCAAGTTGGAAAGACAGCTCTTTCACTTTTTGTGGAAGAGCTCGAAACTACTTGTGAGACGTTCTATCTGCTGTCAAAAAGTGTTAAAGGGAGGACTAGGGATACCTTGGCTCTTGATGCGCAAAACATGCGCAGAGGCATCTTTGGCTCCTCCTGGATGGTGAATGGGTGTGGTCTCCGTTGGCGAAACGTATGCTTCCCACGTTTGCTAGTTTCGGTGGACGGGAAGCCTGGTGTTATCGACGATCTAAGTTGGGTACATGACATACAGAGTGTCGCAAGGCACTCCTGCAATTCCGTCGCTCGGGCAATGCCAGCGGTGGTGGTTCAACCACATCTTTTTATAGTGGTTTGGAGGAGGCTGGATGTAACGACACCTTAGGGGAGTCCCTGGGTCTCGAGGAAAATCAGATAGACAGTCTGTTCCAACAGACTGTCCTCGGGGAAGGAGGTAAGTCTATTACATCGACCCCACTACTCACCTGGTACTTATTTTACCGACCTCAAAAGATTGAAAGGCGAAGCCGACCTCGGCGGAATTTGAATTCAGAACGTGAAAACGGACGAAATGCCACTAAGATTTTCGCCCCCAGTGCGAACGCTTCTGTTAGAACATGAGATATTTTTAATAATGTTGGCCTTTAGTTTGTCGTCATCTTTCCGGAAAAATATGGGCAGGTGATGAGCACCAACATAAGAAAGAAGGATATGGGATCAAACTGGATATAAGTGAATATGCAAGTAGCGATAACGTTCAGAGAAGATAAAAGGATGTCAAAGTTGTACACTGTTGTGGGAACAGAGAAAAATGTGGAGATTGATGATGCCTGGTAAGCATCCCAGATGTGACACATAGAAGTAAATGTCATATAATGGTTTACTGCACATAGGAGCTGAACATAAAATAGAGAAAGAGAGAAACGGGCTACTGAAGTAGCAACTACAGTTTCTCCCTGAATCTGCTGTTTATAGAGTATCGCATTCGAACTTAGAGAAAGAAATCTTTTCACTTTCATAGCTACAAGGCAACAGCTTGTTTGCAGAATGCAACATGTATGTCCTACCCCACTTTCTTCTCAGTTTGATATGTCGTTTTAGAAGCAAATTTTATATGCTTGATTCAATATTATCAAGCAAGTGACCAAGATTGATTTCTGTTCCAGGCTGGTTAGGAAGTATACAAATCTTTCACTCGATCCAGATTGCATGGAATGGCTGTTTTTACAAAAGAGTTTAATTCAATAGATAAGGGACCTGGATGTCAGATCGGCCGTTTACGCTTCAACGAGGCCCTGTAGTCAAACATTTTCAGGCGACCAGAATCATTCTTTAAAACAGTCTACTTATTGCAACTGTCAAATATAACCCGAAAATCATGTTTACAGTTAATATACATACTTTGCATTAAGGTGGTTCTGATTATGAATAATACTGGAATTCTATTTATTTTTTCATGGTCAATTACTGATAACTTGATCATGTTTATAGTTAATATACATACTAATATACATAAAGCTAAAACAAATAGAAGTGTCGAGAAAAATGGTCGCATAATTGTTCACGTATATTTGTATGCATTTAGGTCATGTTGGCTCTTCCTTAATTCTAAAATTATATTCCACAGCATATGCGTGCAGCAATAATTAGTTTGAAACTTGTTGCATTTTAATTTGCCTGAAATCCTTTAAAACATTACAAGCATGCAGAAAGGACATATAATTTAAGACTGCTACTCACAAACAAGAACTAAATACAAATACTCATTTCAAAAAACACACACTCATATATATACATATATATATATAAACGCAAAGGCACAGACACACTGTGGAATTTACATAAACGAAGATAAGATGAAGTCTTCTCAAGTTGATGTTGATGGAGTCCTACGTGCTTTGGGAGGAACAAGATTTTTCCACACCAGTCAGTGCATCCTGATTTGTGCCTCTGCAATTGTAGCATCGACAAATAGTTTTTTCTACATATTCTATGGTATGTATGAATTTAACGTATAAGTATAGACACATAATTATATGTAAATACACAGAAAACACACATATTTGTATCTATATCAATATATTTATCTGTCTACTTATTACTCTGAACGGTATTAATGGGTGCAATTGAAACATGTGTAGGTCTATGTAAAGGTGTATCTATGAAAAGAATGCTATACCACTTCGTAATAATCTTCATTACTATTATTGTTGATATATATATATATATATATATAATATATATATATATATATATATATATATATATCAACAAGCTGTCGAGCTGTCGGGGGGATTCAAACGCTTAACCCTACAGCACATTATGACATCTTG
>NC_043007.1:40774925-40784925 GCF_006345805.1 Octopus sinensis
CTGACAGATTTTTTTTATAGGCGTAAGAGTGGCTGTGTACTAAGTAGCTTGTTTACCAACCACATGGTTCCGAGTTCAGTACTGCGTGGGACTTTGGGCAAGTGTCTTCTACTATAGCCTCAGGCCAACCAAAGCCTTGTGAGTGGATTTGGCAGACGGAAACTGAAAGAAACCCGTCGCATATATGTATATATATATATATATATATATATAATATATATATATATATATATATATATATATATTATATATATATATATATATATATATTTTATAGAAGGAGCTTCTACAGGACTAGAACTGTTTCATTCAAATGAAATCATCAGGAAGCTCCTGATGATTTCATTTGAATGAAACAGTTCTAGTCCTGTAGAAGCTCCTTTTATAAAATAAATTAATTTACTCTGCTATGTATTGAGTACCTTATTTACTGTGGTTAACCCCGACTCAACCCGGGACCTACATATATATATATATATATGTGTGTGTGTGTGTGTGTGTGTGTATGTGTCTGTGTGTGTGTGTGTGTGTGTGTATTTGTTTGTGTGTCTGTGTTTGTCCCCCAACATCGCTTGACAACCGATGCTGGTGTGCTTACGTCACCGTAACTTAGCAGTTCGGCAAAAGAGACCGATAGAATAAGTACTAGGCTTACAAAGAATAAGTCCTGGGCTCGATTTGCTCGACTAAAGGTGGTGCTCCAGCATGGCCACAGTTAAATGACTGAAACAAGTAAAAGAGTAAAAGAGTAAAGAGAGAGTGTGTGTTTTTCTCATGGCGACTTGTGCAGTATAATTTGTTCTAACAGAACATCCAAGTTTAAAATGGGAATAAATATTACCTCTTAATATTTATTGTCGGAGAAGACATATCAACTATCTGCAATAGTTTATCATCATTCAATGTCCTTTTCTTCTCTTTTCAGATATACTTTCTTAGCTCTGTTACGTTGGTTTGCGAACTATACCCGAAAGAGAAACGTATCGTTATGTCTAGTATATTTATGTGTTGTTGGGGATTCTATAATTCTACTCTGGGTTTGATAGCCTACTTGTTGAAGGATTACGGTTGGAATACGTTATTCTTGTTTAATGTTGTCATCTCGGGATATTTCCTAGTGGATTACTTGTAAGTATCATTTTTTACACGTTACACACACATACACACACACACACACACACAGATGCACACACAAATATACGTACGCGCACACAGACACGTCTTTCTCTTTCTCTTTCCGTCTCTCTCTCTCTTGTATATATATATATATATATATATATATATATATATATATATATATATTATATATATATATATATATATATATATATATCATAGTAATATTATATTATGTTATATTATATTATATTATATATATTATATTATATATGTCTGTATGTTTATTTATAAAAATTAACACCAATAAAATATTAAATTATAAAATTCCCCAAATGGAAGGAAATTCACCCAAGGGCAACAAAGTAACCCCACATATCCTGGATACTCCGATCGCTAAGTGTACTTCACGAATGTAGTACGCCTCTTCATTCTCCCCAGCCTACAGCCTCATGCTCAGAGTACACCCATTCACAAGGGCAATCCCTGCCACATTCAGCTATCTTTCAATAAAAACACTGTGAGTAGTATTTCCCACTCCACCTTACTTTCTTTTACAAAGTAAAACATTTATGAGCGGTTGGCCGAAGAGGAAAATATTTGCCTTCAGTCCTTTCAGTCTCGTCTACCACATTGTCTCTTCGCCATAGCCATCAGACAGAGACTCCTCCCGGTCTAAAGAAAGCAAGGAGGTAGTCCTCACGGTGGGCCCAGCGGGTATCCAAACCTGCTCTACAAGCGACAACAGCTGTTCGATAATGTTCCACATGTCAGTAGAAGTTCCACATGCCCAGACACTAGACGAATGCATGCAGCCACTTCTGTACGTGTAGAGCTTATCTCGAACCGGCATAGCGCTCTGGTGGCACTGCTTGACTGAAATTCCTGGAAATTTTCCAGAGGCCTCTGGAAAAGACCAGCCGGTTGATTTGCCCCAACGCCCAGAGATTCTCTGATTACGTCGTCACTGTTGCCCGCCACTAATTCCCTATCGAAATACAAGGTAGAACTTTCATCGATTGCATTGCCCGACTGGTAGAGGGCTGTGAGTGATTGGCGACGCTCCTGGTTCCGAGGTCTCTGACCCGTTCTATTCTTGATCCAGGACTAAAGGTGCATTTATTGAGACAGGCTGCAGAAATTCCTTTCTGACAAATAGTGATTACATCAGCTCACCGTCAAATAATCGCTAAAGATGTCGTATCCTCAACGCATAATTGGCCACAGCATGCCCATCCTCCACGCAGCTACCCTTTCCGTATCGAGTAAGAGATGCGAAGATCTCAAATTGATGAAAACAATTGCGAAAAAGCGTGTGTTGGAAATCCTCAGGGCTACTACATCTAAATCCAGTGACCTGAGGCCATTATGCAGGTGGTCTTGCTTCAAGAACGACCCGCAGGCGACATGCATTTAAGTTACAGGAAACACTAGAAGAAAAGAGGTTACCAAACTTAAAGGCTTCCTGGTAGGTACTAGGAAGAAAACCCTGTAGAAGCCTATTTTCTTCCTAGTTCCTGCCAGTAAACCTTTAAGTTTGGTAACCTTGTATATATGTATATATATATATATATATATATATGTATATATATATATATTATTTAGTTAGTTAGTTAATTTTTTGGCTCAAAAAGCAAAAAGCAAGGCCATGTAGGGGGACATGGAGTTATGTACAGGGTGGTGTTCATGTAAAGAGTTAATAATAATAAAGTGATTGTTTCTTATCAGGAACAACATGTTTAATAGGACTGCTATAGAAGTGCTCAATTAAATGAGACAAATATATTAAACTATGGTTGCAGAACAAACCCATATAAGGTCATCCACGTAACATTTTATATCTCGAACATTTAATCACATAATGCTTTTTCTTTCATATAGAATATACATCCATAAAATCACGGAAGATGAAGCAGAACTCATCAATACAAGCATATAAGAAAAATATAAGAAAAATGTGTGAATACAGTCCATCGCGGTTAAAAGTTAATGATTAATAATTTAGCGACTAAAAAAATATTTTTTTTTAACATTACAACATCTAGAATAATAAATACATAAAATATAAAGAAATATATAAATATATAGATTTATAAAAATATAAAAAATACGTATATATGTATATATCTATAAAATAATATGTTACATTACTCAATAGATAGAATGTAACATATTATTTTATAGATACATTTCCTCTATTTACATAATATTGAGGTCGCTTTCTTTCTTTTGTTATCTTACCGTTTTTACCAATATATATGTATATATGTATAGGCGCAGGAGTGGCTGTGTGGTGAGTAGCTTGCTAACCAGCCACATGGTTCCGGGTTCAGTCCCACTGCGTGGCTTCTTGGGCAAGTGTCTTCTGCTATAGCCCCGGGCCGACCAATGCCTTGTGAGTGGATTTGGTAGATGGAGACTGAAGGAAGCCTGTCGTATATATGTATATATATATATATATATATATAATATATATATATATATATATATATATATATATATATATATTATATATATATATAAAGTATTAATTTATAAAAATATGGTAAAGTAAAAGAATTCACTTTACCACACACCGAACTTTTCAGAAATAGCAGCCAAAAATTTGGCTATTTCTTCAACTGCAAATAAAAGTCTCCAGACAATGTATACTCAGAAAAATAACTCACATAGGTATAAGGGAAAAACAATGAAAGATCACATCCATATACGATACCCGAGGAAAGTCTGTTTCTGGATTTGTGGGTAAAACGCCACTTTTCCTTCATCAGCTCAGAGATTTCTTCCGATTTAGATTTGAAAATACTAAGAATCAAACATACCCGTCCGATATCTGTAACATCGGACAAACCATGCCAGACACCCAGTACTAGCGAATCCAAAAATACGAATGAGATCTATTATTCTCCCTGTCTCACGTGGGTGGACAGGGAGAATAATAGATCTCATTCGTATTTTTGGATTCGCTAGTACTGGGTGTCTGGCATGGTTTGTCCGATGTTACAGATATCGGACGGGTATGTTTGATTCTTAGTATTTTCAAATCTAAATCGGAAGAAATCTCTGAGCTGATGAAGGAAAAGTGGCGTTTTACCCACAAATCCAGAAACAGACTTTCCTCGGGTATCGTATATGGATGTGATCTTTCATTGTTTTTCCCTTGTACCTATGTGAGTTATTTTTCTGAGTATACATTGTCTGGAGACTTTTATTTGCAGTTGAAGAAATAGCCAAATTTTTGGCTGCTATTTCTGAAAAGTTCGGTGTGTGGTAAAGTGAATTCTTTTACTTTACCATATTTTTATAAATTAATACTTCAAATATACCGTAAATGGTCTTTACATACCGAATACTGCTTGGTCGAATTTATTAACAATTAATTAATTCGACCCCCTTCTTTGATAACAATATAATGCTTTCTCTCCAAGAATTTGAACTGCAGTTTTTACCTCTGTAGAAATGTAATGCTCTATGACTCACGTGGGTGGACAGGGAGAATAATAGATCTCATTCGTATTTTTGGATTCGCTAGTACTGAGTGTCTGGCATGGTTTGTCCGATAATTAAGTATTGAACTTTTACCACGTGAGTTTTTTCAGTGAAATATTGTTGTTGAATTTGTGTTAAAACCTGTTTAAATTGTCTTGTTAAAAATTGTTTGAACTGTTGCTGGTTTTGAACCAGGAAAACTTTGTTTTCCCCTCCTCACGGAGGGGAACTGCTGTACATTGAAACACACACACATTCCACGGAAAAATGAACAAAAATATTTGTTCAAAAATGTCAAAAAATGATGACGTAGTAGGTTTGCCTACACAAAAAAATGTGAAAATTGCTGAAGAAGCTAAAATTGCAGAAGGTGTGACTTCCAATGAAGCTGTGAAAACAGCAAAAGTGAATGAAGGTTCGCCGGTTAAAAAAGCTGTGAAAACGGCTAATGTCGCGGAAGGGTTGACTTCCAATGAAACTGTGAAAACAGCAAAAGTGAATGAAGGTTCGCCAGTTAAAAAAGCTGTGAAAACGGCTAAAGTCGCGGAAGGGTTGACTTCCAACGAAGCTGAGAAATCAGCAAATGTGTGTGACGGTTCCAAACCAAGTGAAAAAACCAAGATGTTTAACTTCGCTGCCGCTGCTGGTAGGAAGACAGAGGAAATAAAGATGGAGGAGGTGGAGTATGAAAAGTTTTAAAAAATGTTTAAAAAGGAGGGAAATAACGCGATAGCTGCCCTCCCACAAACAATTAAAGAGGAAACCGAGAAAAGGACGATAATTTATAAATCCTATGTAATAAAAGAAAAGAAAATTGAAAGGATAACCAAAGACCAAGCTGAGAAATGCCTTAAACCAGTGTGGAGTGATATGGACTACGTTACGTGGGGGAGAAAGTTTGCAACAATAGAGGTGCACTTCAGAAATGAAGAAACGGCCAAAAAACACTCCCTAACACCAATAAAGACGGAGGAAATAATATTATTCCCTCGTATTTAGGGAGGAGAACCACAAAAATCAGAGTGGAGGACGTGCCGCCACAGGTCGACGTGAGGTGGTTGCTTCCAGCACTGTTAATGGGGCTGGAAGAGAAAATAACAGTGATAAACATCAGAAGAGTGATAAAGGAAAACTGGAGAGGACAAGCATTGCACGTGGTGGTGCAAGCGACCCCGGAGGCAATGGAGGAAGTTCCAGAAGGAATACAATTCGGGGAAGAAATTAACTTGCGGGTGGTGGTGGAGGGGCGAAAGCCACGTTGCTACGGATGTGGCGAGATAGGTCACATCCGTATGGAATGCCCCACCAGCAAGAAAGAGGAAGAAAGAAAAAAGACAGAAGAAGAAGCAGAGAAAAAAAAACGAAGAAGAAGAAGAGAACGACTTCACAACGGTGAGGCGGAAGAAAACGCCAAAGAGAAAGAATGCGGACACAAACCCAACCAACCCTGGCACAATCAAAAAGAAGTCCAACTCTCAGGGGGGAAAACCATCCCCACCCAACCACGGTTCCCCACAAAAAGAGAAGCCCCCACCCAATCCACCCCCACCCCTCAGTGCCGAGCATTACCCCTCCATTTCAACCCGCTCCTCGTGTTCCTCCCCATCATACTCCCCGGGGTCCTCCCCATCACCCCCACAAAGCCCACAAAAAAGCAGATTTACAGAAGCCCAAATAGTATATGCGGCAATAGACAAAAATAATGACCGACTTAAAAGTGGAATGGGAAATATCCCAAGCGCAGAAAGGGTGAAAACCCACAGAAATCTACAAAAAATGTAGAAATTTATAAATTGGACTTACGGAACTTTAACATGTTAAATGCACAGTTCGCAGGGGACATAAAGGGTCCGCGACTCGAAGTGGACGAGTCACTGATTAATGCGGACTTCCCCGCCACGACCACCAAAGGAAAAACGGAATAAAGGTAAGTAATGTCTCATATTCGTGTAGGGTGTTTGAATGTGCGTGGCCTGATGCAGAGCTGGAAGCAAGGGCGCTTCCTAAATGACATCAGGTCACGGGATTTAGATGTTGTCGTTGCCACAGAAACCCGGTTAAAGGGGCCAAGAGATCTGCTCCCGCTGTTCAACGGTTACGAGAGTGTCATCTCTCCGAACCCGTCGGTCGGCGGAAGCGGGGTGTTGGTCCTGTGTAAAAAGAACCGGGTTTCTGAGAAAAAGTTGATCTTTACGGATCCGGAAGGTAGGCTGGTCGTCATTGAGTTGACGTTCAGTAGCCGTAAGACAATCAGGCTGGTTGCGGTTTACGCTCCCCCGGTAAGGGGAAAAGTGATTATTATCGGAACCTGGAGAAGTTTCTGAGTACATCGTGCCCAGTAGTAATGTTAGGGGACTTCAACACAATCTGCGATGTGCGGGTAGACTGTGAAGGCTCGCGAACAGACAGAAAAGGAAATACTTGCTTCCTGGATCTACTAAGACGTTTTGAGCTGGTAGATCCATATAGACTGGAACATCCGGGCGCTCCACTGTGGACGTGGTCAAATAGCGACGGATCGGTAAAGTCATACATAGACAGGATATTAATTAGGAAGGTAGATAAGAACCTAGTTAAGAGTCCACAACTCCATATAGTCAGCTACAGTGACCACAAGATGGTCACCTGTAGGCTAGACGTAGATAAGATAACTAGAGGTCCTGGTTACTGGAAACTTAATACGTCCCTTTTGGCGATTAAGGAGTACAGGGACAGGATTAGGTTAATAATCCAGAGGGCCATGACCGGCTCCATTTGTAACAACAAATGGTGGTATGCCCTTAAGCGAGCCATAAAATATGAGTCCGTTAGATATAGTACTAATCTTGTAGCTAGAGAGGCTAGAAAGGTAACTACACTAGTTAAGGACTTAGAGGAAGCAATGCGAACTGGCAATGCAGACCAGGTGAAGGTCAAGAGACTGGTTCTTAACCAGCACCTCGAAGCCAAACACATGGGTTGCATTGTCAGGGCTAGACAACGTACGATGGGGAGCGAAGGAATCAAGGCTGCAGGATGGGCCCGAGTGGTGGAAGCCCAACGTGGCAACGATGCTACAATTCGATCTCTGGCGAACCAACAAGGTAAGTTGACAGACGAGCCCGAGGAGATGTGTCAAGCTTTTCAGGACCACTTCGCCCAGCTTTTCGGGGGGAGCGGCGGACCGGATAGGGGGAGAGACCTTACGGACCTCCTCGACGGGCTGCCGCGCCTCTCGGGGCAGGATGCGAAGTGTAGTGAGGAGCCGATCACACCTGAGGAGGTAATAGAGGCCATGGCGGATTGCGGTGCGGGTAAGGCGCCGGGACTGGATGGTCTACCCTACGAGCTTTATAAAAGTATGCCGGACTTGTTCGGGGACTTACTGACGGGCGTCTACGCAAACTGGCAGCAGAATGGGTTTATCCCCAGATCTGTGCGCCGGGGAGTGGTGACGCTAGTCAGGAAGGACCAGAGCAAGGGGGACGTAATAGATAATTTCAGGCCCATCACTCTGCTTAACGCAGAGTTGAAGATTTTGGCCAAAGTGTTATCGAACAGATTGGCGCGTGTCGCGAATGGACTGATTGGGAAAGCGCAAACGTGCGCCGTACCGGGCAGAGCCATTCAGGATAATCTCCATCTTATTAGATACACGATAGAGGGAATAAATAACGATCCCGGCAAGGGAGGGGCAGTGGTCCATTTAGACCAGTCTAAAGCGTTCGATAGGGTCGACCATCACTACCTGGTGTCCGTTCTGGCTCAGTTCGGCCTAGGTCTTGGCTTCCTCAGGTGGATCATCGAAATGTATGACAACGCCGACTCGGTAGTTCAGGTGAACGGCTTTCTTTCTAAGCCGTTCAAGGTCAAACGCTCGGTTCGCCAGGGATGTCCGCTCTCCCCGCTTTTGTATGTAGTGGCCCTGGAGCCGCTGCTGCGAAGACTGAGCGGCATCCCGAGGCAACCAGGACGTGATATGTCGGTTTCGGCGTACGCGGATGACATCACTATCATCGTGACTGAAGTGGACCACCTACGTAAAGTAGGCAAGGCCATAGAGGTTTACGAGACGGTGACAGGAGCAAAAGTTAATCGTGAAAAGTCGGTCGGCTTGCAACTCGGCACCTGGAGAGGCAAGTCGATGCCTCCAGACAGCGTCGTGGGACGTTGGACGGAGGGCCCGATTAAGTTGCTCGGGGTTTGGTTCGGTCCGGACCTCCAAATAGAGAAGAACTGGAGCGAGGTATCGAGCAAGGTGGCTGCAATAGTCAAGATTTGGTCTTGGCGGTGGTTATCCTTGAAAGGTAGGGCGGAGGTGGCCAATGTGTTTATAGCATCGGTGATCACCTACCGCCTTGCCGTCGTGCCTTGCCCGGATTCGTGGTTGATCAAGTTGGAGAGACAGCTCTTTCGCTTCTTGTGGAAGGGCTCGAAACCGCTTGTGAGACGCTCTGTCTGCTGTCAAAAACCGTTACAGGGTGGACTAGGGATGCCGTGGCTAATGATGCGCAGAAATGCGCTGAGGCTAAGGCACCTGTGGCTCCATCTGGGTAGTGAACGGGCGTGGTCTCCGCTGGCGAAACAGATGTTCCCCAGGTTCACCAGTTTCTGTGGCCGGGAGGACTGGTATAATCGCAGATCGAAGTTGGGTACGTGGTATACGGAGTGTCGCAAGGCACTCCGACTATTCCGTCGCTCGGGTAATGCCTGCGGCAGTGGTTCTACCGCTGTGTTTTATAGAGGGTTTGTAGAGGCCGGTAACGATGATACGCTAGGGGAAGCCCTAGGTTTCGACGATAATCAGCTGGCCAGTCTGTTCCAACGTACATTCGGGCCGAAGACACTGGATCATTTCCAGAAGTCTTTGGCTTGGCAGTGCTACCGAGGAGCCTTACCTGTTCGGGACAAGCTTTCAAGGCACGGTTGCCAAGTCAGCCCGACCTGTACGAGGTGTGGGCGAGAACGGGAAACCGTCTCGCACGCGATCGTGCAGTGTTCGGGGGTGAAAGATATGTGGGATTGTGCCGAACAACTAATGTCAGGTGAACGAAGAGTACAGCTATCAGCCGAATCTATTGTAAAAATCAGCCCACCTGATTTCTTAACGAAAGAAGGTAAGTTTTGTTTTCTCGCCGTGGTTTCAACTGCGAAACAGGTAGTATGGAAGACAAGGATGAAAGGAATGATAACAGGCGACTTCATCTCTGGTTCAAGTCTGGTGGAATATTTTAAATTCCACCTGAAAAGACATATAGAACTGGAGAGAAGGAGCCTGAGTAAGAAAGTGTTTGATGAAAGATGGAAAAATGTGGAGAGTAAAAGATCCCTCACAAATGTGAGATAGGAAGAAAAAGGAAACCACACGGCTAAGTGTCGTGGCGGGGAGCATGGGGTCGCGGACCCGCCCCACTGC
>NC_043007.1:40789925-40809925 GCF_006345805.1 Octopus sinensis
GATTCTTTCTCACGACAGTAGATTCACCATGGCAAGCATTCAAAACTTCTTCATCATGGACGCCAACACATTGACGATTAAAAGGCTGGCGCAAATGTTTTAGCTTGATGTAACAGAGAATTCCTAAACACCCGCTCCTTTAAATTTTAATCCCCTTCCAGCCCCATTTAGACCCCATTTCACATTTTGGTTAATATAACCCGATTTCATTCGGGTGTACTGGCGCCACATTTTATAAGTTGAGGAATTTTGTCCTAGAGGTCACGCGTTTCATTTGAGGAAAAAAAATAGTTGTCATGCAAACTTGCCAGCACTTTTAACATAGGTCTGCATATTTTCAGCTCAACTGACCACATAATGCACACATTATATATATATATATATATGTATATATATATATATGTGTGTGTGTGTGTGTTAGTGTGTGTGTGTGTGTGTGTTGGAGTCTCTGTTATACGTGAGCTTTGACGCTGAATTCGACTGGTAAGCAGGTAACCTTGTCTTTGTTGAAATAGTTGTGAGCTGCTGGAGTTATTTCTCTGACGGGTAATAGGAATTTCCATATCCTCCGAGGAAACGAACTGTTGACCCAGACAATTAGAATTAATTTTAATAAAAGCATCAATTTAAGAAAAAATAATAAAATAGTAAAAAATGAAAATTTAGCACGAAAAATTTGCAGGGTTCTAAATAAATGTTAAAATGTAATAGAAACAAAAGACCTACGTTATCACCAGAACACAAACGCTCGTTGGTGTGTTATGTTTGTATTTGCTCGATCGGCGCGTTGACAGGCAGACAATAGAATGCGATGGCGAGATTCATAACATTTGTTCGTCATGATTGTGTGTTGGTGGTGGCGATGGTAATTCTCTCTATGAATGCAGACAGATACATAAAAGAAGGCCGTTTGACGAAGTGAAAGTAATGGGAATGTAGGAAATAGAGTGAGTGAAAAAGTGCTGGGAAGAGAGGAAATAGCGAGAGTGAGTTGAGGAAGACAGATACATTAAAGAACGGGAGTGGACTTGTCAAAGTGGGTTTTTGGTCCTAGCAACGACACCTTTTAAGATAGGTATTTCTAAGGTAGCCCACGGGTATCGTCACCTCATTTTACATGTCCCTGTAAATTTTGGAGTCAATCGGACGGGATGTAGTGGCCTTGAAAGCGATCCAAGCGGTGGAAACGCATTTCAGTTTTATATATAGCGAAGAGATTATAACAAGGGGTCAGTTTCATGCCTCACCACGCACCGCAAGAAATAGACGCTAAATTCATTTTTACCACCTTAAATTCTCCGATAATAAGACACTTTATTATAAGCAAGCAAAAGAAAAGTAATGAATCAATAATGCTGGTTAATTGCAGTCTAGATCTCTTTTACTGCAGTCTAGATCTTAACACACTTCAAATGGGTATAAAAGAAAGATAGGAATTATACTCAGCAGTATATTTTTGCGTGTGTGGATTGATACTGGACATGCGATGACGCTGATCGCGTGCATATTTTGAGTTACTCGTAAACTTATATGGAATACTATGCTGAAGGGTAACAGTAAGTAAAATTATTTTTTCTTTAAGTTTAAAACACGTACATAGTTAACCAGTCTTATTAATTCATTATTTTTCTTTTGCTTGTTTACAATAAAGTGTTATTCTCGGAGATTTTAAAGTGATAAAAGATTTCTTGCGGTGCGTGGTGAGGCATAAACCCGATCCCTGGATATATTCATCTATATAATTATAAAACATTTTGTAAAATTTACCTAATTAGGTTTATATTTCCGCACTGGCTGCCTGGTAAAATTATTATTGATTTTACCCTTTATTATTTTAATTAATATTTGAATATGTGTGTGTGTGTGTGTGTGTGTGTGTGTGTCTGTGTCTGTGCGTCTGTGCGTGTGTGTGTGTGTCTGTGTTTGCGTGTATGTGTGTGTGTGTATGTATGTATATATGTGTATGTATATATGTATGTATACACGCATATGAGTAAAGGTAAGATCCAAGAATCAAGGTGTAGGAAGATAGTAATTACTGCTTCCGAGATCCTGTTATTTATGAAACATATGTAGCCTGGATTTTATCTGGTCCATTCCCTAACTTTGGCTTTATAATTATATATATATGTGTGTGTGTGTGTGTGTGTGTGTGTGTGTGTGTGTGTGTTGTGTGTGTGTGTGTGTGTGTGTGTGTGTGTGTTGTCGGTGCAATCTCGTATCCGAGCAGTAGTTCTATAGCCGGGGATTAAGACTCTTCATCTTGATGGTGCGAAGAGTGCTGGTGCCTGACGTGACTGTTCTCTCCAAGAGAGGTATAGAAGTGCCGGGGAGATTTATCACAGGGGAGTGTTTGTGGAGGACGAGGAAGTTGCACAACCTGGCCTTATGTATGTATCTATGTATGTAAAACGAAATACACGTATACACACTCACCCATTCACACACGCACACACACTCACCCACTTGCACAGACGCACACGCCTACACATACACACACTTATTACCTCATATTTATGTCTTTATGTTTGTAGATTCCTGAAGGAATCTATCCGGTGGCTCTTTGCTAATTCAAAAGTCAAAACGGCTAAGAAAATTATTAGGAACGCAGCAAAACAAAACAACATCGACTTTGATAGTGTCTGGAATATAACTTTGAAAGGTACCGCAGCAAAACACTCTGATGGTCACGTGAACGAAACCTGTCTTGAATATCGAATGGGCGATGTCACAACTGGTGTCGAACATACGCAAACACAAACAAAAGAAGAATCCTCAGTATTTGTTAATTTACTCGCTGTCTTTAAGTCACCCTATCTGAGGAAAGTAACAATCGTTATGTCTATAGAATGGTAAGTTTCAGTCTCTTATTATTGATACTATTTTGCCAGTTACCATGATCACTTCAGAAAAATAAGCAACGATGTTGTTTTTAGAAGAAACTTACATTGTGATCCAAATTTTTTATTAAACACAATATATATATATATATATATATTCCCCTTCTTCAGGTGTCCCTGTTTCGTCTACTCCGCGTTTCGAGGGTAAGTACAAGACGCGACTTCGTTGAAACAGTCCTTCCCGCAAAGCAAATTAAATAAAATTGGGATTTTTTGCGGAGAGGTAAAAGTGGTAACAATAACAGGACAGTAAGAACATATATATATATATATATATATATATATATATATATATATATATATATATATATATATACCCCTCCGCAAAAAATCCCAAATTTTATACATATATATATATACCCATCCGCAAAAAATCCCAAATTTTATTTAATTTGCTTTGCGGGAAGGACTGTTTCAACGAAGTCGCATCTTCTCCTTACCCTCGAAAAGCGGAGTAGACGAAATAGAGACACCTGAAGAAGGAGAATATTCCTTGTGTTGTATGTCTTGTACTCTGTTTTTTCGTTGTTTGAAAAAAAGTTCGTTTCCATGCTTTTGTTTTTATGTTTTCGTTTCTCATATTGTTCAACCTTTTTTTTATGTCCTGTACCCATATATGCATGTATATATACATATAGATGTAGGTGGCAAAAGAGACCGATAGAATAAGTACTAGGCTTACAAAAGAATAAGTCCCGGGGTCGAGTTGCTCGATTAAAGGCGGTGCTCCAGCATGGCCGCAGTCAAATGACTGAAACAAGTAAAAAAAATAAAAAATATACATATATATATATGTATATAATTTTTTTACTTTAAAGGAACCGAAGGCGTAAACATTGTATTTCTAATGAGTATTAGTGGAGTAAGTAAGAAGAAATCAGTTCAATGAATAACCATGTAAATGTTTTCTCTATATCTCTCGTTTTGTCATATGTTGTTTGTATATGTTCTGTTATTTCTCTTATTTCTTTTACTGTTTTATTAACTTTAAGTTATCAATTAGTACTACAGTATTTTAAATGCAATCATTTCTATATTACATTTGTTTTCTAGCATCAATCATGAAAATATCCTCGTCAATTAATACTGTTAATACTGTAAAGTTTTCATTGGCGCAATATTTCCTTAAGCATTAGCATTCATGATGAGAAATAAGTTAACATATTTTGTTTCTTTAATTTATAGGGCTCTAAATTTTGCCTCGTGGAACAGTATTTTTCTAATGATGGAAGTTCTAGCTGGCAGCATCTATCTCAACACTTTCATAATGTCTTTAATTGATGTATTTGCTATAGGGATTTATTCTGTGATAGCGAAAAGGTAATTGATGTTCTCAATATGGTAATATGGTAATATGGTAATATGGTAATATTGGAGCTATTATTTAATTACAGTGTTCTACATTCTGGACTTTATATCTCATAAAAGTAAATTTTGCTTAAAGTCACACTGAAATAGCTGGAGATCTTACAGTCATAGAAAACTGATTAATCTGTAATACTTCAAGGACTTGTATTTTGTGTGATAAAACTATACTAAATGAATTTACCATCACTCTAACTTGATACGGTACGATTCCTGTTTAAAGAAATTTTCTTTCTTTATGTCCTTAATAGACTCGCAAAATGCATGAGCGCCTCGTACGAACAGAAATTTCAATATTTAATATTTGGAGTTTAAGTCATTTCTTGCCATAGTATGTTAAACAAAATTTTTTAAAATCATAATATTAAAGTAAACCCCAAATTTCCGTGATGGATATGACAGAAGAAAATAAATGAAATATAAATATGTGAAGGAGAAAGAGCAAACATTTATAAAGTAATTGTAAAGAAGCAGATAAAGTAAAACAAGATGGGTATCACTGATAGAGAGGGAAAAGATAAAATTACAGGCGAATGATATATTTCTCTCTCGTTATATTTTTATAGATGAGGTAATATTATAGATAGTCATTGAATTTATAAATAGTTGAGCGAATTTCTTAGCCGTTTTGTACTTCTTTGTCATGCTACTTGCGTACCTCTTAAAAAAACTTCGTCGTGGCATCTCCAGTGGATTCATAAAATTTTAAGTGTGAGCTCATTTCGAAATCTGAGAGTACGTACGTCCTTTAAAAATTTCTTTTTACACACAAGTTGAATTCATATAGCTGGATTTCTTTGACAATCTTCGACATTTACACACACACACACTTATATATATATATATAGTCACTTCAAATAAACAAACAGTTCAAACAAAAAAAACAACAAAGGAGAGTTTGACGTTTCGAACATAGCTCTTCGTCGGAAAAGAGAAAGGTAAAAAGTCCAAAGAAGAAGAAATCGCCAACGGCACACTGTGGTTACACTGCTGACATATATGTGTGTATGTGTGTGTGTGTGTGCATATACACACGCGCGTGTGCACGCACGCACACACACACACACACACACACACACACACACACACACATATATATATATATATATATATATATATATATATATATATATACAACGGTTTTTCTTTCTTAGGTTTGGTCACAAAATATCGCTACAAAGTTTGAAGACACTTGCTGCTATGTCAGTTATCTCTGCATCCCTGATAAAGATATTCGCAGGTAATATTAAGGATACATATTCTATATTTTTGATACATATTTTCTATTTAACTAAGTTTTCATCACATTGTTTATTCTGATATAGTTGCATTCTCTTTGAAACAATGTTCTCTGAATTCTGAAAATGGTAGTAAGATTAATATTCACTTGGTTTATATAGAGAAATAGAACTTTCTGCCTTCACGCGCTGAAACAAAAGGGAAGGTCATACAGTATTAATTGTTTATTACTGATTTAAGAAGGCAATATATAAGTCCACAACTATGATATAATAAATTAATCTTCCTATCCAGATGCTAACCAAATATTAACTAATTAAAATTATGTCGACATCAATGAGACAAGAAATTTAGAAGTGCAACCTCTAATTGCGATGTGAAATTGCAGAAATCATACAATATAAGCAAGTTATGATTCTCTCTTTCATCTCTCTCACTCTCTCTCTCTCTATATATATATATATATAAGTCTTTTTCTTTCTTCCGTTTATACAGAGTGCGTAAGATATTTGAGGAGAGATTTATGTTTATTAAAAAACAAAAACAGATATATAAAATCAGATAACTTTATTCATCAAACAATGCTATGAGGATAAAAATAAATCTCCTTTTCTATAATGTTATTCAATAAAGCCACCTTCAGCTTCCATAATTGCTTCTATATGAGATCTAAATCATCTAAATGCTCGAATCAAGTGGTACTGGTTCATTTTGGACAATACTCTGACTATGGCAGATTTCAAAGAATCTTTGGTGTTATGAGCGTGTTCACTGGCCTCTCTCTCAACAACGCTCCACATGTAATAATCTAATTGATTGAGATCTGGGGAATTAGGAGGCTAAATGTTAGGGGTTATGGGATCATGAAAGTTTTCAGCCAACCATTCCTGTGTTACTGGAGCCATGTGAGATAATGCAGAGTCTTACTAAAATACATATGGCCTTCTATTGAATACACTGTCTATCCAGGGCTTAACAATTATTTCCAGGACCTCAATGTAGGCGGCAGAGTTAACTCTAAGGCCTTGTCGAAAGAAGTAAGGAGGCATCACATGTCCTTCATTACCGACAACCCCTAAAATCATGACAGTTGCAGGAAATTTTGTATGCATAACACTTGGAACTTCAGAAGGGTCTACACATAACCATCTGTCATTTCTTCTTAACTTCTTGATCTTGGTCGAAGTTTTTCTCGTTTGAGAAAAAACAAATCAAATATTTTTCTGCAGACTTTTTCAGTTTGTTTAAGAGATTTTTAGATCTGATGTAGTGATTTTCTTTCGATTTTTCGGACGAATTGACCTTTCCTCATCGTATAAGACTTATTTCTGGTGTCTTCGTGGTCAACATTTCTGACTGTTCCTTCTGACACATGGAGATCTTTTGTAATTAACCTCATGGGCTTCCTGGGATTGTAATCAATGGTCTGTTGAACTTGATGGATAAATTCAAGTGTTCTGATGATTTCAGAACGTTTAGAATGCCTTTATGCTTTTTAATACTTGGGATGCGTTCCCATCGTCAGTCTTTAGCTCCTTACAAACATTATAAACGAAAGATCTGGCAACTTTTAAAAATCGAGATATTTCTAAATCGCTATGCTCAGCCTCTATAACCACAATAACAGCATGTCACTTCATCTCTTGAGTAAAGCTGAGTGTCTGCCATTATTATTTTCTGAAACAAAGATTATACAGAGTTAGCAATAATTGCAGCAATGATCCAAAAAGGTATGTCTTCAAATACCTTACGCACTCTGTATACTGTTATATCGATACCAATGTTACTGCACATAATATATACTCCATGTTACGACTCCATGTTACGTTGCCGTTCCATACCATTTAACTATATGTCATCGATGGCGTTACAAAGTGACCATGTCTTTGATGTTGTGGTTGATTTTCAAATTCTTTCAAGAATTTTGAGCCTTAAAATATTTATTTCACTTTTGCACAAGTTTCACTTTTACTTTATCTTTCTCAAACCCTTCCAAATCTTGTCTAACATACAGCTTTGCCTCGTTTTATTGCCAACATTTTTATGAGCTTCCCTAGCCAAAATAAAAATAATATCTCTGTTAAATTGTACTTAGGAGGCACAAGTTTCGGCCGTTTGCTGAATGCTTTTATCATTGTTGAATTCATATTGTGTTTAATGCGCAAAATCTTGCTCGTCCTTATTATTTTAAATTAATTTTTTATCAGACTGATGAAAAGCAACAATAATAAAACAAAGTGAAGAACAGATCGGCAATCGCTTTTGAATATTTCAGTTGAAATTCCTGTGAAATTGGCTTAAAGCCAACTCGTGTTGAATTCCGTAAGAAGTATCTGTTATTTCTCGATCGCTAATTTCAAGGAGTTCACCATTCTTGGCTTACCAAAACTTTATGACTACTAATATTTTGATGAACCAGTCACGTTCTACGAAATTAAAGGTCCAATATTATATTCATTATTTTCCTGTCGTTGTACATTTCGACATTCTTAATTGCAAGGTTAATAAACTGAACAATCAAGAAAAGGAATTAATATAATTAATATACACTTCTCCAAAATTCATGAACTCTGCTAATTTGTTTATTTTTTATATATTATTACTATTATTACTACTACATAAATGTTCAATATTTGGTAGTTTCAGGCAAATTTCTAATGCATCGACTGCTGTACCTCCGTATTGCTGGGGCGTGTGCAGTATTGTATGTTCTTTTCTGTTGTTGGCAGTGCGCAAACTTTTCCCGGTATTGTATTACATTAGTTTTTTTTTTTTACTCTTGAGGTATGGTGCAGTCTTTTGTTGTATTACTGCTATATTGTGCGTTGAGTCTGTAATGCATTGGTTATTGGATTGCTGGTGGAAGTTTATTTCACTGGCTGCATAATTGCTGTATAGTGTGTGTCTTGTGTTTGTGGGTTATTTTGTTTAGGTTGTATTACTGGATTGATAGTGTCTTGCGTAGGACGAGGGCTGTTCCTAGCAGGGCAATTCTTTGGATAGTGTGCAGTGTTGAGAATCCAGATTTAGCTTCTACGTTTTTGTTCACATGTTTATTTTTTATCAAACCCAATAGTCCAGTTATTACTTGTATTGTTTTCACCTTCATACCCCACATCTTGAATACTTCAATTTCGAGATCTGTGTATTTTGATAATTTCTCCACTTCTTTTTGAACAATATTTTGGTCAGAAAGTTTTTTTTTTTAATTATATTTGATTATTATGTCTGGGAGATTAGTTTTTATTGCTTTGTCGGTTTGAACAAGCATATCCCAGATGATTGTGGCCTGAAAGTTGTATTTTCCTTTATTTGATACATATTTATAGCATTTATCGTCAGTTTTTTATGTCATAGTTTTGGCACACTATCCAGTGAATACAACTGCTTACTCGGTCGCGTATGTTTATATATTCAGCAGTTTTGGCAAGGAATATACAACCAGAGATGATGTGGTCAACTGTCTCATTGTACTGGTTGCCCATTCTGTGTTTGGTGTTAGGAAATGTTTTTATTAATTTGCTTTTATAGTTGTTCTCAGATAGACGTTGATCTTGTGGAACGAGCAATATACCTTCCATACCAGTTTTTAGTCCAGAGCTTTTGAGCTATTGTTGGCTTTTATTTAGGCTCACTTCTTCTCTATCAAGCTTTGCAGGGTACTGAGCATGGAGTGATTTTGTCTCCATTTATTCTTTAGTCTGTTTTGTAGTGCTGTTTTCATGTTGTTTTTATTCTCTTCGGCCATTTCTGATATGTTATCATCTAATGTCATTGTTTCAGTGTAGTTTGCTTTGTATTTTGTCGCCTCCTTGTGTATAGAGAAAAGGGTTTTCCTTTGCTCGTGTTGCTTTATTACATGTAGTAGTCTTCCACTTTTTGTTTCTAAGTACATTTCTAGTCCAACTGTTATTTGGCCATGGCCTCCTTCTGAGAGGGGTACACATATTCTGTTTGCGTCTGCTTGGAGTGTGGTTACTTCGGTATGCTCTTAGTAGTTTTCTGGTTTTTCTATCTAAGTTTTTCAAATCACTCATCTTCCAATTTATTATGTTGAAGCTGTTATATATGACTGGTAAGACTAACGTATTATCCCTATCATCTTACTTTTAGCATTGAGTTCAGAGTTTAATATTAGTCTAACTCTCCTGTAGTACTCTCCTCTAATTTTCTCTTTCATTTCTGTATGTTGTATATACGCTGTTTCGTCTTATGGGTGATTGTGGTCTAATTCTCTGATATCTATCTCTATGACGAGTTCAGAGTTTTCAGTCCTGATTAATTTGTTTCTTCTCAATGTCACTTCGGCACATTTACCCAGCCCTATGCTCGCACCGATTTTCTTGCTGAAAGTATGGATATTTTTTAGAAGGTTTCTTTGTTCCGTGGTATTTTTAGTGAAAATTTTAAAGTCTTCCATGTTTATTTTTTGTCCATAGCACCAATTAAAACTTGTTAAATAAAACCACCCATGGTGCTTTCATATAACAAGTTAGCGGGGCCAGAGAAAGGTAGAAAAGCAGGAATGAACAGCGTGTCTGTCTGGAAAGTAACCCTTCTTAAGAGTATAGGGCAGGTTATAATGAGTGGCGTTCATTTTTTTCAATGTTATACTGGAATTTCAGTTTGCCATTGCATGTTTCATATATTTTACTTAAGTTAGAGCAACATTATTTATATGAAGAGATTCCAGTAACCATGAGTGATGCCACATTGTCGAATGCTTTCTGGTAATCAATAAAAGTCATGTTCAGGTTTGTCTTTCTCCTCTTACAGTCCTTTAAAATGGCTCGGTTTACTAGAAGTTGCTCCTTTTAACCATACATCCCTCTATACACCCCTTTTGTTCTTTTTGTAAAACATTGTTGTTTTCCAGGTGTATTATAAACCGGTTATAGATGACTGTTGTGAGGATTTTTTACGATGCTGATAGGCATGTTATTGACCTATAATTTTGTGGTTGTACGGTGTCTTTGTTTTTGTGAATTAGGGTGGTTTGACCATCAGCATCCAGTTTAGTGTTGATTCTGGTTTTCATATTCATAAATTTAATGCTGCCATTATTTGAGAGTGCGTACTGGTAAGGTATTTCAACCAGAAATTGGGGACTTGTATATCTCTGGAATTTTCCAGTTGATAGCACTCTCAGCCTGTGATGGTGGGCCATACCTGTGGTACTATTTTGTTCTTCCTTTCTTTTTCCCTATTTATCCGCTGAAGATTTTTGTGCTTTTCTTGTGTGCTCCATGTTCCTTCTCAGTATGACTCAATCGCTGATATTGCTGGCATGTCACCTATTGATATAATTTTTGTTGTTTAAGTTTCTGTAAAATCTCGTATTTATTTTAAATTCCCTGTTTTCTTCGAAGAAGCGTTCCATTATTCGTACCGTTGAATGCGGCAAATTCTTGCTGCTATATCCTGATTAATTTTTTCTTTTATCTCTCTTTTATGTTGAATTGTTTTGTTATATGGCTCTTTTTTTTATTTTTCAAATTTGATCCCTCATTCACTAATCTACAAATTAGTAATGAGTCTTTTGCTTTTTAATATCATTTATTATACTCTGTTTCCATTTTGGGATTTGGAATTTGCCTGGGTACTTTTCATCTTCGTGAGGACCAAGTCAAGTTCCCCTGAATATCACTAAGTTGTTGAGTAGATCAATTCGTTTAGTTTGTTGATATTTTGTGTATCATTTGAAGTGGTCATTGTTACTTGTAGGGCTTTGTTGTTTCCCTTCATCCTTTCATAGAACTGTTTATATTTTTGTAGCCTTGGGAGACGTTCATGCTGATTCATATTTATCGACTTGGTGATGTTCATTTCTTCTATTTTTGTTATTTCTTCAGTCGGTTCGTCCCCATACTCAGTTATAATTAATCTCTTATGGTGCATGTTATTTTGTTTATTATTATTATTATTATTATTATTATTATTATTATTATTATTATTATTATTATTATCATTATTATTATCATTATTATTATTATTATTATTATATTATTATTATTATTATTATTATTATTATTATTATTATTATTATTATTAACATCATCATCATCATTATAGTTATTAAGGCGGTGAGGTGACAGAACCGTTAGCACGCTGGAAAAAATGCTTAGCAGTATTTCGTCTGCCGCTACGTTCTGAGTTCAAATTCCGCCGAGGTCTACTTTGCCTTTTATCCTTTCGGGGTCGATTAAACAAGTACCAGTTACGCACTGGGGTCGATATAATCGACTTAATCCGTTTGTCTGTTCTTGTTTGTCCTCTCAGTGTTTATCCCCTTGTGGGTAGTAAAGAAATAGGTATTTCGTCAGCCGCCGCTTTCTACGTTTAAATTCAACCGAGGTCGACTTTACCTTTCATCCTTCGATAAATTAAGTACCAGTTGAATACTGAGATCGATAAAATTGACTATCCCCCTCCCTCAAAATTCAAGCCTTGTGCCTATAATAGAAAGGATTATTATTATTATTATTATTAATTATTATTATTATTATTATAAATTCGGTGAGCTGGCAGATTCGTTAGCACGTTGGACGAAATGCCTAGTGATATTTCTCCCGTCGCTACGTTCTGAGTTTAAATTACGCCAAGGTCAACTTTCATCGTTTCGGGGTCTGTAAATTAAGTACCAGCGAAACTCTAGTGTCAGAGTTATCGACTAGTACACTTCCCCACGTTTCAGGCCTTGCGCCTATAGTGGAAAGGATTATTATATTATTATTATTATTATTATTATTATTATTATTATTATTATTAAAGCGGTGAGCTGGCAGAATCGTTAGCACGCAGGGAGAAATGCTTAGCGGTATTTTGTCCATCTTCACGTACTGAATTCAAAATTACGCCGAGGTCGACTTTCATCGTTTCCAGGTCGATAAGTATCAATGTCGATAAGTACCAGTGAAACACTGGAGTCGACGTAATTGCCTAGTCCATTCTCCAATATTTCAGGTCTTAGGCCTGTAGTAGAAAGGATTTTTATTATCATTATTATTATTATTCTTAAGGCAGCGAGCTTGCAGAATCATTAGCATTCCGAGCGATCTGACGCTACGTTCTGAGTTCAAATTCCATCGAGGTCGACTTTGCCTTTCATCCTTTTGGGGGTCGATTAAATATGTACCAGTTAAGTACTGGGGTCGATGTCCTCGACTTAATCCCTTCCACTAAATTTCAGGCCTTGTGCCTACAGTAGAAAGGATTATTATTATTATTATTATTATTATTATGGTGGTGGTGGTGGTGGTGGCGAACTGGCAGAATCGCAAGCACACCGGGAAAAATGCTTAGCGGTGTTTCTTCCGTCTTCAAGTTTTAAGTTCAAATCCCACCGAGGTCGACTTTGCATTTCATTCTTTCGGGTTCGATAAATTAAGTACCAGTGAAACACTAGAGTCGATGTAATCGACTTATTCCCTCCCCTAAAATCGCTGCTCTTGTGGCAAAATTTGAAACCATTATTATCATTATTATTTCAGAGGGTAGTAACACAATGGAATGTGTCATTCTCGCGTTGTATTGTTTGGCAGTTGCTGGACTGAATGCTGCCTCCTCTGGTGATTACATTTACACCTCAGAACTATATCCTACAAAAATAAGGTACGGATCTACTGGTAATAAATGTTTCTGTAGATATGACAAGAGACCTACCTCTGTTTTTGCATGGCTGACGACATAGTAAATACATTTGAAATTTGAAATTCGAAATGGAACTAATATTTAGCAGACACTCTAATTCGTGTTGGAATCAATGTATACCTTTCCATACTTTGAATACTAGTTTGAAACTAGTTTTATTTTAACTATTAGTAAATTGCTTATCAATATTTTCAAACCGCATATAGTCTATTACTTCATTTCTTTTCCTGTAAAACTTTGATTTTATCGATTTGAAATTTGAAGCTAAAATACTATAAAGTCATTCTCGAATTGAGAGAAATGATATCAAAATGAGGGAAATTTCAATTAGTTAATTTCATTGTTGAAATTTCTTTAGTGTTTGGAAACTGAACTGATAGTCAGAGAAGACGCAATGTAATCATTGCTTCATTTGAAAGCAAACTAAACAAACGAGGTATTATTTTCTAAAGAAGTTTGCCCATTATTGTACCTTTTTTAACATTTACAAGTGTATGACATAATTATTGATTTATATGTTTTAACTAAACATTGTCTCTAATCGTAAATTTCTTGTAATTGTAGAAGTATTGGAATTGGTTTTGCTACAACTTTCATGCGGACTGTATGCTTGGCATCACCTTTCCTCAAACTCCTGGTAAGTAAATGTTCATTCTATGGAATCTAAACTACGGAATATTCAACTACAAGCACTTAATTACAGAACCCAACAAATTAGAAAAATAAAATTTATTTAGCAAAAAATAATTTGGGTGATTTTAGTTAATCGTATGGTGCTCTTTAAGAATATGGAGCCATATCTCTCGATCACATCTAGATCTTGATCTACAAGATACCACCTATATACTAAACTTACGTGCAGTACTCAAGGGGTCTTTCTTGTCTTTTAAAATTGACCTTGATTGTTCTTTTTGTGACTAGTTGTAATGACAAGCTGTAATGAAAGAAACGTAAAATAGATAAAACACTATTTTAAAACACTTGATTTAAATGTGCCTTTTAGACGTCATTGTGACTTTATCTAATTGGATAAAGTAGACTGCTATTTTTTTTATTTCTCTAATTTGTTTCAATTTTCGTGGCTTCAAGACGTGTATGTTGCAATGACCAAATAATCACTTTTACTATATCAGTAGGAATATGCATTCGAGGACATCAGACCACTCACACAAGCAAGACACGAAGCTCACTTGTGAAACATGGAGACCAAGATAAATGTTTTGCTGCAAGTATTGCAGTGATCAGCTTTCTTTGTGATCTGATCGCTAGATGAAGCAAATGTCATTTGCCACACCAATAGAATGGCAACAACAAACCAACAATTCGTTTCGTTGCTATTTTTGCATTATTAATGTTAAGGTGTAGCATGTGCCCTAATTTGCAATGTACTATAAGACCGTAGCCGCATGGCGATGGAATTTTTCTTGTTTCAAGCAATCAACCACTGACTGAGTCAGATGATGACTGCAATGACGAAACTGGGCGGGAAAATCAAATGGATGACATGGAATTCGAAAATTCACTTAATGCTCTAAACTAAATCAAGAACAACTGAATCATTTCGTTTAAAAGTTTGAACTTTCCAAGAATAAGGCTTACCTGACTGGGACAATGCTCAAAGAATTTGGTGTTTTTGCCTAAGTAACCAAAAATAACCCAGCGTATTAGCACCAAGAAAAGAAATTCATCGAATTTTTCCTCGCACATGGTGAACTGGATTTGGCTTATTGCAAGAACAGTATTGATTTGATGAGGGTACTGGAAATTTCCTCTGATGTCAAGATAGATTGATGGTTATTCATTGATGGCACTGCTTCCAGCATAGAGGCAGGGATTTTACATGTTGGGAATGAGTATTCAGGGATTCCAGTGGGTTCTTCGAAGAAGGCAAAGAAGAGTCATGTGATACTAAAAAAACTGAAACGCAGTGGGATTACATATAGATTTTCTGTTACTTGTGTCTATGAGACAGCCGAGCTCGAAATAAGCGCTACAGTCAGCATAATAGTTCAACGTGTCATGAATGGAGACCTGGGAACAAAAACGTAGCATTCATACAAATAGTTTCACCTGAGCCAATTGTGCTATCACCACTATATATAAAACGTGGAATCTTCAAAGATTTTGTGAAGCCACTGGAGAGTGAGGGCCAATGAATCAAGTGGCTCAAATATATCTTCCCTCAGTTAAGCGAAGCAATGATTAAAGAAGACGTGTTCGTTAGATCAGACACTCGCAAATTGATGAAGAATCAGATGTTCAGAGATTCATTGGATGGAATTGAACAATAAAATTATGATCCTGTGTTAAGGGTTGTCGAAAACATTCTAGGAAAAGAACCGGAGCCCGAATTACAAGGCAATCCTAACTGACCTTCTGGATTCATTCAAGGGTGCCATGGTGTCAAAATGCTATTAAAAATACACTTGAATTTCATTCTTTTGAACAAGGGCAACACCAGTGATAAACATCGTGAAAGATTTCATCAAGTGATCACTACTACTGTAACAATGAACCAAATGCAAATCGATCCCGCATGATGGCAGACTATTGCTGGCTTCACTCTTCTACACCTCCATGCTAGTGATCTTGGTAATGAGCTTAAGGTTGTAACATTTTCTGGTAATTTTTTTCCAAATGTATATTGTTATTTTAACAATGATTAATTGTAGTTTAATAGATTAATAAATTATTACAAGGTTCGCAAGGCTTGACACATTTGCTGTATATGTGGTATATGTGGGATATCTTGTAGATCAAAATGTAGACATGGTGGAGCGAAACGGATTTCATTTTCATAAACAACACTCTAAAATTAAAGAGTATCACCTAAAGTAATGTTTGCTAAAACATTAGCGTCATGCTGTGTTATTAACATTCTTATCAATGACTTTCATTAAACAACACATTTCATTACATGTGTGTAAGCGTATGTTTGTGTATGTGTGTGTATGTGAGAGAGAGAGGGGGAGTATGTCCCTAATCAGTCTATTAATTTGCATGTCTGTTTGAGTTATGAATTATGCATCTGTACCGCACATTACCGTAGTGCTTAGAACAATTATCCTGTTAATGCATAATACTGTGCATGAAATATTCTCCCAGATTTCTGTAAAAGAGTCTACTTAGATTTATTCAGGTTATGCTAGTCAAATTCATATAAGACTTCATTTCAATACAAAAGTTTCTTTCTCTCTTCAACATACTTCCTTGCTTATTGTAACCTTATTTTTTTTTAAGTAATTGTCTTTCTCTTGACCAGTCACCCCTCCTCATTTGTATAAAAACATTTTGTAGCAGTCTTTGTTTTTCTTTTGCGGAAGACGTTTTCTTTTTCTAAATCGTCATCTCGGAGTAAGCTTCCCTCTTCATAATTAAATCTTTATTTTCATATGAAATGGAGCCATTTTGATTAGTCAATTTATATAGCTTATACTTTACATACATTTCCATTGGATGAGATCATATTCTTTCCTGGACCATTGTTGGTCGGATTGTTATTTCTTTCTATCGATGAATATATTTTTATAATTTCACTAATGTACTAATTTTCTATGTCCAGGCTTTGGCAGTTCCGTGGGCTCCTGGAATTATCATAGGAAGCGGATGTGTGATTTCATCAATTTTGGTCCATGTATTTTTACCAGAAACGGGAGATAGTGTCCTACCAGAGACAATCGAGGATGTGAACATGATGGGGAAGAAAAATAGAAAGAAGAATATAAAAATTCATACTATATCATAAAGAGAATATGATTATCTCAATAACTTGCGGTTTCAGTTAGCAAGATTACATTTATTACAAATTCAAAATCCGTAGTATATGTTGATGTGATGAGTGTCTGCATATATATATGTACATATGTTACGTTATATTATATCATATTATATTATATTATATTATATTATATTATATTATATTATATTATATTATATTATATTATTATATTATATCATATTATATATTGCATATCATATCTAAAAACGCTGCGAATTAGTTTCTTATGCGATTAGGTGGTGACGGGCAAATCATAATAGATTTTTAATATAATGATATATGAGAATTTCTCTCCTTTATCTAGAATGTTTATCACTCTGCCACGTGAGTGAGCTTACAATACCGTGAAATTTAGAGTCCTGGTAAATTATCAGATTCAGATGAAAAAAATAATTTACACTTTTACTTAGATCGGAAGGGCCCACACAAAAGTCTTCAAAGAGAATAGGGAGACGACGTAGTTAAACGATTTGAGCCAAAATGGAAAAGCATTTAGCAATGCTATCCGCAAAACTGTTTGGTTCACCCATCATTTACAATTCCTTCGTGAAAACTAATATCAGAAAAAAAACCCTGCTTATTCAGAGTCCAGCATTTTCTATGCAACCACCCAGATAAACAATCTTCAACTTGGGCTGCTTGAAAACGAACGACTACCAACACATTAGATGCATATCCGTCAGTAAGGTGACGAAGTCTGTAGTTAATAAGTGCACTTGAATAGACAAAACATTCAAACTTACTCAATCGGTAGCGATAATGTATGCAGTAAATGTCTAACATAAATACAAAATCAAGAAAATAAAAATTAAAATATAAAATTAAATGGCCAAAAGATCTTTAAAAACTACTTGTCAGCCCGTTATCGCCCCGATAGTGAAAAGTAACTAAAGAAGTAGAGACAGAAACAGAGAAATATAATATATCAGAGAAAAATGCAGGAACGCAATGCGTAACCTATCGGTTACACTGTTTGAGGGAAACTAAAACAACAAACGAAGTGGGAGTGATTGACTGTCAGTTACGTTAAAAGTGACAGAACAGTAGTGAGAGATTTATTCTGAATTCACTGTGCAAATTTTTATCGTAAATAATATTTGCTTTAACAATTTTATATCCACCCTCACTCACACATATATATAAATAAATACATATGAGATTATTAACAATTTTGTTATCAAAATATCCTTCACGTAACATATATTGGGTCATCCCATAAACACTGCGGTTTGTTTTACTTCTTTCAATTTTCAAAACTAAGATAAAGTTATTTTCTAAATCTGAAATATACTCTCCTTCATTTCCTACAATGCTCTTCAACCTATCTGGTAGACTTGCTGTTCCCATCTACCAAATTTCACTTGTCTGTGACGAAAAGAACTCTTACAGTACTGTGCTGACCTCGTCTACAGACTTCATATTTTTTCCGTTCAAATGACTTTGAAGAGTGTGGAATAAATGATAATCAGATGAGGCAATGCCCGGTGAATATGGTGGGTGGGGCATCGCTTCCTATTCAAACTCTTCCAGCCTTTGGAGTGTCATCCGTGCTGCATGTGGCCAACCATTACCCTGATGGATGAACACCTTTCGTCTTGAAGCCAAAGATGGTTGCTTTAGTGTTGATCAATAGTTGAATGACCAAATCCAAGCTTCTCTGCGAGCCCATCAAAAGTTACGATGGAGCTTTTTCCATCAGGGTTTGCAAGACGTCCTCGTCGACCTCTACAAATCTTCTAGGATGAAGCTCGTCTTCTAGACTGTAATTTCAGACTATGAATTTCTGGAACCCCCGTTAACACTGGTTTACGCTTGTTCGATCCCCAAATACTGCATTAATTTTCCTCGCACTTTCCGTTGCATTGTTGCCTTTATTGAACTCATAAAGCAAAGAATATGCTCGTTTGTCATTTCCATTATGGCTTTGAAAAATAATTGTTAAAGTCGAACTTCACATTACAAAGGCTGTCTTTACTTTCGAGACAGTACTTATTAATACATTAAACATTTCGGGTGTTTTCGTTACGCCAGCGCCTGCCATACGATCACCAACAATTCGACCTCTTTGAAAGTCCGATAGATCTATGGTTTAAAGGAATTTTAATTACCTTTTTCTGATGATATCTGAAACGAAATAGCAATTTTAGCAAAATATATTAAGCAACACTAGTAATAAATAAAAATAAACATAAAAGTAAACAAGCTTTTGACGGTTTTATAGATATTTCAAAATTATTCTATGATGTTAGGTGCTTCCATTATTTTGTCCGAGCCTTATATATATATATATATATAATATATATATATATATTATATATATATATATTATATATATATATATAATATATATGTATATAAAGAGAGATAGATAGATAGATAGATAGATAGATAGATAGATAGATAGATAGATAGACAGACAGACATCTTTTGCGTATGATAAAGGTAAATCTTATTGTCCGCTTTGTAACAGTAAAATGTATTTCATCCTGTTCTGAGAGAATCCTCTTGTAAACACGTTTATAGAACACGTTTATTGTTGCAAACATTGGCAGAAACATACCTTTAGTTCCTATAAGTGCTTTCTATCATTCTATAAAATTCGACCTTTGACCGGCGTCTTACATTTCACTTCCACTAAATGTATCTACTTCCAGGCCTTTAAGCTGTATTCCTATTCACCCATCGGTCTGTATCTCTCCAATATTAGTTTTCTGCTAATTTGTTTCTTTCTCCTCTTTCTCTTTCCGTAAAATAAGTTTGACGTTATATCTACTAACGGTTTGTTTTTTAAAAAAACTGCTAGCTTTCCCTTCATCATATACGCAATGATCACATTCTGTTAAAATGTCTTATTGATGTGCTTGGTTTCTTTCTTTCGTTGATTAGAAGATTGTATTGTTTTACACCATTTTATTATTTCTGGAATAATACCAATGTTTTCTACGAAACATATTCGGAATTAAAAAGATTTGAATAACACATGCGTTTGACTCCATTTATTTATTTATCTATATTATTTCTACATTTATAAGTAGGCTTTTACATCCTTGATACTTGTGTGAATTTTT
>NC_043007.1:40812425-40814925 GCF_006345805.1 Octopus sinensis
ACAAAGGTCGCCAAAACTTCAACAAACTATCATCTACACCTTTCACAACTCACACACACACACGCACCTACACACCCACTCGAAACCCCATCATTTGCCGATATTCTCTTCGCCATAGACTGTGCACTGATAGAGACTGCAAATTCACCCATTTACCTGGAACAAAACGCTCTATCCCCACAAACTACAACAGCAACCACCATAATACAACACCACCACAACCACCAATATCTCAAACAAGGAGACAGATTGTGTTTGCACAGGGATTGCCCCTTTATCCATCTCCCGGGGACTCGTCGGACATTTAAAGATAACCACTCACATAAAAATAGCCGCGGCCACAGTCACCTGCAGTTCCCTAGACAGGAAACCACCTCTCTTCTTCCTCTTTTTTAGCTATAATGAATCTAGCAAAAGAACTGGAAAAAAACATCCGAGCTATCACCCACCACCATCCACCACTATTAGCCCACTGCACATGCCATTAAAAAGCAATCAAATAAACAAATCACCAAAACAATTAAAACCATCCACTCTCGCCTCAACATTTCTGCTTAATGCCCAAGGCATCAGCCCTTCCACCAATACACAAAAATGGAAGATAAGATTCCTGGAGGGCTGGGTCGAGGCCCATCCAAACCACATCCCTTTCTTCGTCCTCACTGAAACCCATCTTAGTGACCTCCACTTGGAAGCCGAGGTGAAAGTTAAAAATTTCAAAACCATTCGTGCTGATCGTGCTGGTAGAAGAAAGGGTGGGACTGCCATTTATGTCCATGATTCATTCTCAACAGAAGCCATGAGCATATTTTCCAACGGATACTGCGAAGCAGTCGCTGTATTCAGTCAAACCAACAACTTAACAGTAGTTGGGCTCTACAGACCACCCCAAACGCCCCTACCATGCTTCAAGGAATGCCTCAACAGCATAAAGTGTTTCATTCAGCAGTGTCAACCTGACAACATTTTAATGATGGGAGACTTCAACCTTCCCGGGGTTGACTGGTCTACAAACAGTCTGCCGCCAGGTTCTTCTCTCTCAACCCCTGACAGGGAGGCAGTGGAATCGCTTCTTGACTTCATGGATGACTTCTTGTCCCAACTGGTACTCGAACCAACGAGATGTCACAAAAACGTCTTAGACTTAATTTTCAGCAATCACACTGATACTATCCACAATATTGCAGTGGAGAAAACCCTACTCTCCGACCATGACATGGTTCTCTGTGATCTGAGATTTCACTGGCCAAAATGCAAAACAATGTCATCCCTCCTGTTCATCCATTTGACACTATGGATTTCCACAATGCAAACTGGGAAGCGATCAATAATGATCTTGCACAAGTAGATTGGTCCTTCACGCACACATACACACCCACTAACATCAAAAAGTCCTGGCAGTCACTTGTAGACACCATCACGAACATATGTGCAAGACACACTCCATTAAGATCTGCAAACAAATCTAAGTGTCGAATCCCTAGAAATAGAAAATCTCTCATAAGGAAAATTAAAAGAATCAACAAAAAGATCAACATGCTGAAATACTGTCAACAGCAACACACCAACCTGACTGCCATCTCGTCGCTAGAGATTAAAAAGCATAAACTCCAAAACAACATGATGTCTATCATCAATAGTCAGCGAAGAGCTGAAGAGGCCTGGGCCATTGAGAAGATCAAACTCAATCCCAAAGTGTTCTTTTCATTTGCAAAAGAACACAGAGTCACTGGTTCTACTGTTGGCCCTCTGATTGATGAAAATGGTACTCTTCAAGACAATGCCAAAACCATGGGAGAGATATTGCAGAAACAATATTGCTCTGTTTTCAGCAATCCTGATATGACTGATCTGGGCTGTATCAGTGATGTTACTCCCCAATACACTTTATCGACATAACATTTGGCGCTCCTGATGTGTTAGCAGCAATAAAGGAAATGAAGCATAATTCAGCAGTAGGTCCCGATAGGTTCCCTGCTTGTGTCTTGAAGATGTGTCAAAACCAACTTGCACCCCCTCTAGCCAATCTGTGGCGGAACTCACTGGATGCTGGATATATACCAGAAGACCTTCTATCCCAGTCTGTTGTCCCAGTTTTCAAAAAAGGAAACAAATCGCTTGCCGTGAATTACCGTCCAATCTCACTCACCTCTCATATCATCAAGGTATTTGAGAGGGTGCTGAGATCGCGTATGACTCACTTCCTTGAGAGTCATAATATGCTGAACCCCAACCAGCATGGATTCCGTAACGGGAGAGATTGCCTGACGCAGCTACTGCATCATTTTGATGACATTTTGAGAGCCTTGGGAGAAGGTTCCAACACTGATGTCATCTACCTTGATTTCAGCAAGGCCTTTGACAGGGTTGATCATAAGATCCTTCTGAGAAAGCTGTCCAATATTGGTGTCACTGGAAAGCTGCTGCAGTGGACCAAGTGCTTCCTGTCTAACAGAACCCAACATGTTGTAGTCGAAGGAGTCAAATCCAGCCCAGCCAA
>NC_043007.1:40819925-40947425 GCF_006345805.1 Octopus sinensis
CGATTTGCTCGAGTAAAGGCGGTGCTCCGGCATGGCCGCAGTCAAATGACTGAAACATGTAAAAAAGAGTAAAAAAAAGAGTAAAGAGTATATTAAATATAACTATGTTTTTCGGGATATAAGTGATAACAGTCACGAGTTGGTATCTTTTGAGTGGTGCTTTCGGGGCACCTGAAAATTTGTGAGGCCACAGCCTCGTTGCAGCGTAAACAGTGTTAGTTTCAAGTCTACTGTATAATGCTCTTTACATTTAGGGTACCGATCTAACATCGAGGTCCTCGAAGATTACCATTATGTATAGAACTAAACTATTTTGTACAATCTGCAATTCCATACGATCAGAATCGAGTGAATAACGTGTGTACCTCGTAATCAGTCAGGAAAACAAATCTATTTTGTTTTGAATCCTATATCTGATTGAATTAAGTAAATAACCTTGCTTGTAAAAAGACATATTAGGCAGACAAGAAAGGAGGACAGGATATATTTTCTTTTGTTCTGAAAACATGCTGTTGCTTTCTAGTTGTGAAGCAGCCGCAACAACAAAACTGGTGGGACCAAGGCCTCGAAATCATCATACAAGTCACACAGTAAGATCTCAAAATTACACCCACCTTAATAAAGTTACTAGATTGCACAGGCCTCCGAGTCATGGTGGAGCGTCGAAGGCCCTGATGTTACAAATGCGGTCAAAAGGGCCACATTAGAAACTGTTGCGAATTGGATAACCCACAAACGGGCCATCCTCCACCAGACGTGCCTCCAAAGCACCTGGACAAGGAAACCAACGCCAACCCAATACCACCGCAAGCCCCTCGCAGACATCAAAGCGTGCAAGACCCCAAAGTATAACATCAACAAACCAAACCCGTCACCATCCAGCACAAGCACTACCACAAAAAGGCAAGGCAACCCCACAACTGATCAGAAATGGGAAGTGGCTATAAAAAAAAAGGAAAAGAATATACACTTTTTCAACCACCACCGCCCCACATCCACACACACCACAATACATGCACACACCCACACACACCACAATACAAGCACACACCCACACACACACCTGAGCCTCATACTCTAGAATCTGTCATCGACATCACGATAACCAACACAAAGAACACACAATTAACATAACGCATAAACGAAAATCCCTGCATATCAACTTCCAACGCTACCTCCTCACATTCACAAATTCCTGAACACATCCAATTAATAAAACTTGACTCATTTATACACAGAACTAAAAGAACAATATCCTAATGACATTGGAACATTACAATTAATGTTTACTAAATACATTCACCGGAACTTAATCAACGACACCCCACAAGCCACGACGGGAGGTGGGGAAAAATCTAAACCCTCCCCAATCTCCAAAACTCAACAAAGAACCTCATACAGGATACACCGGCAGAAGAGGATAAATCCACATCACCTAATAAAGAATTAATTTTTTTCCTAAACACCCATAAAAAATATTTCTTTATAGTTATCAAATTTTGTGTAGATAAAAGCTCACTTCCTCCATCAGATTGACATTACCTGTACAGGTGCAACGGATGTCACATGTCAGAAGTCGAAAGGATCGTGGAGCAATCATTATTATTATTCCTTTGCCTAGTGGCTGTAGCGAAAGAGGTGATATGGTGGACCCGTCTGAAAGGGCTAAGGTCAGACACTTTCCTCTTTGGCCAAGGCCTCATCAACTTTTTCAAGTTTCACTTGAAAAGGAAGATGAGAGTAGAGAGGGAAGTGCTGTCTGGTAGCAAGTTTATTGAAAGGTGGGTGATGTCGCAAGAATGTCCAGTATGAACGGACCAATTCTGAGGATGCACCTGTAAAAAATTAAAAGGAAATACAAAAGGAGAAAAGGGCTCTCTACCCACCTTTAGACCAGGCTCTCGTGGCTTTTATGGGGTTTTCCACGAGTAACCTTTCGAAGCGCCTCTCCCTATTGGGAGTTTTAATTGTTACTTATATTTCGTTGTTATCCTGCTTTTGTACACGGACTTTTTCAAACGGACAAAACCCTTTGTAACTTTCGTCCTGTGTTTTGTCCCTTTATGTTTTAATTGATTTTTGTTAGCCCTTGTGGCCAATAAACGAATGAATTATTATTATTATTATTATTATTATTATTATTTATTATTATTATTATTATTATTATTATTTTATTATTGTTGTTGTTGTTGTTATTATTATTATTATTGACTTTGCACAGATTCTAATGTTGGAGATGTACTATAGAGTCAGCTGTTCACTACCAGTGAACTAAGGTAACACCCCTTATTTTTCGAGCACCTTCCGGAGTGTTCGAGCGGTTCCAAGTAGTGCTGTTTTCTGCAAGTACTCCACTCTTATTGCAGCCCCTATTTTCTCCACGTACTTCTCGAGATTTTTTATCACTGCTCCCAGGGTTCTGACAATTATTGGCACTACTGCTACTTTTTCCATCGACCACAACTGCTTAACTCCCCAAGCTAACCTGTCATATCTCTCGACTTTTCTTTCTTAATTTTTGCATACCTTGTTGTCAGCCGGGCATGCTATATCTATGATCCAGCATAGTTTGTTTTCTTTCTCAACTAAGACTATGTCCGACTTCCTATTCTCAATCGCATGGTCGCACTGAATCATAAAATCCCATAGGATCTTCGCATTTCTATTTTCGACAATGCCTTCAGATTTGTGGTCGTACCAATTTTTTGCTCAGTCAAGTCCATACTTGTTGCAAAGTGTCCAATGGACAAGCATGGCTATATTGTCGTAGTGTCTCTTATATTCATTCTGGGTTAGTGGCGTACATTGTCTGGTAATACGCCATACGGTTTCACCGTTTTGTCCACAGATTCTGCACTTATCACTTTGTGCTGTGTTATCTATTCTGTATTTTATGTAGTTCGTTCTTAGTGCTTACTCTTGGGCAGCACAGATTAGAGCCTCTGTTTCCGGTTTGAAATCGCTTTCAGTCATCCACGGCCATCTTTTTTCTCTGCCTGTCTTATCTTCAACATCCCTATGAAGTTGAGCATGCATTCTTTTCTTTACCCACCTATTTTCAGTTTCATTCGTTTTCGATTTCTTATATAGTGCTTTATCTTTGCAATCTTTCATGCTACACATGCCTGACCTTACTTCTAATAATAGCGGTTATGTGGGATTTTTTACATACCATGCTATGTTGTTTTCTTCTGCTCTAATGGTGAGTTCGCATCAAATAAGTCCTATTCTCACTCGTTTTCTCGGTACATATAGTTTGTCTGTGTCACTTTTTGAGTAGAGTGACCCATACCTAGTTAGCAACTTCCTTGTCTTTCTGTCTAAGCTGTTTAGTTCGTCTATTGTCCATGCGATTACCCCTGCTCCATATGAAAGGAGTGAAACTGCCCAGGTGTTGATAGCTTCGATCTTATTCCGTCCGTTTCATTTCGACTTAAGGATCAGTCTGTCAGAACAACTACTCCACTTTAATTTTTTCTGTCATTTCTTTCTCCATCAATTTATCCATTTCCAAAATCACCAAGTACTTATAGCCCGTCTCTTCTATCTGCTTCATAAACTCCCCCGACGGTATCGTTAGCCCGTCTATACATTCGATTTTGCCTCTCTTCAAGACTAACACACCACACCTTCTCAGTCCGAACTCCATTTTGATATCAGCACTGAAGGTATACACCGTATTAATGAGGGAACTGACTTAGGCTTCGTCTTTACCATAAAGTTTAAGGTTATCCATGAATAACAAATGGTTGACTTCTTGTTGGTAGCTTTTCAATAATACCCAAAATTTGCTTTCCTCAGAATCAGTGTCAGTAGTATCAAGCACAGTACAAAGCTCAGTGGGGACAGGCAGTCCCTTGGAAGTTGCCACTCCTGATTTCTACTGTCCCTAAACTTCTTCCGTATGCTGTCAGGCCCGTCCCCCTTTTCGCCATATGTTTTCCAAGCAATTGCTCAACATTCGATGTAATACCAAATAGGTTCGTACACTCCACAATCCAAGAATGTGGGATCATATCGTACGCCTTACGATAGTCGACCCATGACATGGCTAAGTTACTTTTCCTCCTCTTGAAGTCTCTAAGTACAGCTTTGGCTATCAGGAGTTGATCCTTGGTACCTCTGCACTTACGCTTGCAGCCCTTCTGCTCATGTGGCAGGACTTCATTTTTTTCCAGATGTTCGTACATTGACTCTGCGAGTATTCCAGTCAAAAACTTCCACATAAGTAGCAAACAGGATATCGGCCTGTCTACCGCATTGCTTTTTTCGATGTTTTTCAGACACAGCACTGTCCTACCCAATGTCAACCACTCTGGTGTTACTTGGTCGGCATTTAACAAGGTGGTGCTCCTTGTCTTTGCTCCAGATGTCACTCCAAAACCTTTGATTTTCATTATGATCTGGTATTTACTTTTCATCTGTACACTCTCCATTTATTTATTTTATAGAATCTCTTCTGATCTACTCTGAATCACCTATTCTGTTGGTAACCAGAATAGGTTATTCTTCGGTTGTATCTTACCATCTTTACTTTCTTTGCAACGAAGCGCTGTTTCAGATCATCCATTACTACTTCCAGGACCTTTATTTCAATATCATATTTCCTTTCCAGTGCCCTGTATTTTTGTTCGCTTTTAAGCTTTCCTATCTGTTTTCGGTCTTCTTCGAGAGCATGTCTAACCCTACCTGGATTCTTCTTTTCTACCATGGATCTTTTCTTTTGTCACTCCCATTATGTTTATTTTTCTTGACATCAACCCCCACGTTTTCTGCTACAACAATATTTGCTGCCGTGATCAAATTATTTGTTTCTCTGATGTTGTTTGTTCTGATGTATTTCAGAATTTCATTAACATTTTTCGTTTCTTGGTTCAACTTCCACCGATTAACCTTTTTGATTTGTAAATAATATCGCTATCATTCTCTTGTAATCTTAATTTTATTCTGTCGTGATTGCCTTATACTTTCTCGTGATTTACCTATGGATGAGTTCGTGGTATATGCTGGGGTCATATTGTAGATGTTTCTAGTTGCGTCCGAATGCATTAGAATTCCATTTTTGGCATCTAAATTTCGTATCAGCTCTTTCAACTTTCTCTGGTACGGGTTGTGTTTGAGGGGGTGGTTCTTCAACTTGTTTTAATGGTACTTCATAATTCTTGTTCAAAATTATCCAGGTGCTTGTTAGTTGTTGGTGCTTTTCTGGATTTAAATATATGCTTGGTAAGTTCCAAGTCCCTGTTCACGAAATCCTCCTTCTGCTTTCCGACAACAATGAATCCCCTGTCCATTATATATTACGTTTAACTATATACAGTAGATTCCTCCGATAGATAAATATAAGTTTTATATATTTATATTTTTATACGTTTATACTCTTTGATTTTCCTTATGTTGTCCTTTAGGATCGTCTTCCCTTAATCCTACTGTTTTACTTATCGCACTTACTTATTTGTTTTACTCTCATTTTGCTCATTTACTTGCCCATAATGGTCATGGTTTTTATCTATTTATTTAGTTGATTTGTTTTGGTTTATCGGTTAACCATCAACGGACCGTAACCAAGTCATGATTTTCTGAAAATATAGCTGACCAATTAGGTTGTAGGACTGACCATGATCCCCACCCCACTACACACAGGGATTCCGAGACTTGTTTATCGACAAAAGATAACGAACACTAACACCGCACTTTGGTCCCACCTGGTTTCTTACTCATTAGTACATTCATATACCAAATTTTCCCATGATGGATTCACCACCATTAGGCTGCTTATGCCATACCATCCGCAACATTGCACCTACAAGCTGGCACTTTACATATAAACCTTCACCTGTGTAACACGAACCATACCTTCAAACCCACCACAGTATTTCTATGTAAACATAATATGAATTTCTACGTACGCAAAATGAGAACTACTGCCTAAATTCACCCTTCCTGAAAAAAACCCTCCTGAGAACTATATTTACCTATCCACAATTGGACGAAATAATATGGATCTTGTAATACATCACGGGAAGTGTGTAGCTTACTCCCCAAATAATATACTATTTTACTTGTTTCAGTCATGTGACTGTTGCTATGCTGGAGCACCGCCTTTGGGGTCCTCAAGCATGGTCACATATATATACCCAAATAATTTTAATAAGTTGTGCTTCACTAACATCCTCATATTTGTTCCTATTCTTTTTCTGCCCTTTCAAAAAGACAAACACACTATCTATTGTTAACTGTTTTTTTATATGTATTAACCCTCCTAAACGCTTAGACCTTCTGAAGAAGCCTAGAGGCACATCCATCGTGCAAACTTTATCTGCCCACCCCTGCAGAACACTGAGGAGATGGAGATGGCATGGAGGATTTTGTTGCCTCTTGGCAGAAACGGCCAAAAGGAACTAGAACCTACTGTCAATCTGATCTTTTGCTCTTTTGCTGTTTTCTGTAATATTAGTACATGTGTATGTAACACATTGTTATTACATGTGTCTGTATTCTTCTAATACCGGCTGATGTATGTCGTTTTTGCATCCTCTCCATTTTCTTATTTACCGCATATAAATAAATAAATAAATAAATATATATATGTATATATATATATATATATAATATATATATATATATATAATATATATATAGAGAGAGAGAGAGAGAGAGAGAGGAGAGAGAGAGAGAGAGAGAGAGAGGCAAAGAGATAGAAATACATATATACGGAAAAATATGGGCAGGTGATGAGCGATAAGATAAGACGCAGGGACACAGTCTCTACGATAGATTTGTTTTCTTGGCTGATTACGAGGTGTGCAAGTTATTCAGTCGATCCAGATCGTATGGAATTGCAGTTTTACAATTTATTTCTGTCGATGAAGGTAAACTTCGTGGGCTTCGATGTTAGATCGCCACCCTGAATACAAAGAGCATTATACTGGAGACTTGAAACTAGCTCTGTTTACGCTTCAACGAGGCCCTGTCCTCATGAATTTTCAGGTGCCCAAAAGCATTATCAAAAAATATCATCTTATTACAATTATGAAATATAACCCGAATATCATAAGTTTAAGGTACATATTTTTGCTTAACAACCTAAGTACCGAAAATAGAAGTTTATTTCGTGGTCAGTCACTGATAATTTTATTAATCAAAGTTTCGAAAAAGAGTGTCGTATATTTGTTAATGCAAATGTATTGAGATAACGTGTTTGCATTTGTATAATTTTAGTTCTGCTTTAATTTCTAAATTATATTCCACGGCATATGTTTGGCAGGATAAATAGATTGAAACTCGTTCTATTCTAATTTACATGAAACCCCTTTAAAACTTTACAAATAGATATGACATATAATATATAACTGCTACTCACAAACAAGAACTAGATACAAATACATGCATAAAGAAGCACATAAAGAAATCTTCTTATTACACAATGTAACATATTCTCTTTTACTCTTTTACTTGTTTCAGTCATTTGACTGCGGCCATGCTGGAGCACCACCTTTTAGTACTTATTCTATCGGTCTCTTTTTGCCGAACCGCTAAGTGACGGGGACCTAAACACACCAGCATCGGTTGTCAAGCAATGCTAGGGGGACAAACACAGACACACAAACACACACACATATACATATATATACATATATACGACAGGCTTCTTTCAGTTTCCGTCTACCAAATCCACTCACAAGGCATTGGTCGGCCCGGGGCTATAGCAGAAGACACTTGCCCAAGATGCCACGCAGTGGGACTGAACCCGCAACCGTGTGGTTGGTTAGCAAGCTACTTACCACACAGCCATTGTATTTTAATGTTCATATATGCATTTTTCGCCACTAAATTCAAAAATCACATTCGTTTTGGCGTAACATCGATAGTTATTTATTTATTCCTAATTACATATTTGCTCGTTATATTTGTAACTTTTCTCTACAACACTTTGTTGGTTCAATCTATTCTAGTTTTGTAAGGATAATTATACAACATTTAATACTTTTTCATATATTGAAAGGTATTTAGGAAGTATACTATTAGTTAGAACAAACGAAACAATAAAACTCTGTACTGTAAATGCTTTGATAACTCTTTTCTTAACATGAGAAGTGATTTGACGAACGAGATTTTCTGGAGTGTATACCTTCCCCATCAAAGCAATATCCCATCGTCCTTGGTATCTTCTTTCCATAGTTGCGATGTCCTGATGAAATCTCTCACCATGATCCTCACTTCATGGCGTTTCCAGTACACAGATGTCTTGCTGCAGTCTTCCCCCAGTAGATTCTATTCCTCAAACTGGTCGCTCCTCGCGGTAATATAGAGGATCTTCGTCGATGCCTCCACCAAATTTGGAAGTGGTCTAACGATTGGGACCTGTGTCTGAACGTGTCAAAGTGCTGTCATCTGCCTGTCGGCTCTACTCCTGCAACTCAACTTGATTTCGAGCCGGGTCGTCTGCTGCTGGAGAGGACCGATCAGGTAAAGGACCTAGGTATCTTGGTGGATTCCTCTTTTTCGCCTTCGGCCCAGTGCGTCCGTGCTGCCAACAAAGCACGCGGAATTCTGTTCTTGATTCGACGGTCATTCGGAATGCTCACAGCAGCCATACTCCTACCACTCTATGTCACGCTGGTGAGACCCATATTGGAGTATGGGATTCAAGCCTCTTCTCCTTATCTCCTCAAAGACATACAGCATCTCGAAAGCGTCCAGAAGCTGGCTACCCGCATGGTTCATGGTCTCAGAAATTTGTCCTACGAAGAAAGGCTGAGGACGCTCGACCTTTATTCTCTTGAAAAACGCCGCCGCCGTAGTGATCTCATTCTCGCCCACAACATCATAAGCGGAAAGTGTAACCTCTCGAAAGAGCTGTTCTTCACTCCTGCTCCAGAGCGTCGGCTGCGGGGTCATTCCGAAAAGTTCTACCTGCGACGATTTCATCTCAATCGAAGGAGAGGAGCTTTCTCCGTCCGGGTTGCGGATCCGTGGAACAAGCTGCCAGACGAGATGGTGAAGATGCCGACGACCACTTTGTTCAAAGCCTCCCTGGCCCTCAAGTGGCCTGAACTCTTTACATGAACACCACCCTGTACCTAACTCCATGTTCAACTACATGGCCTTGCTATTTGCTTTTGAGCCAAATTAACTAACTAACTAACTAACTAACTAATTTCGACATTGATCAAAGAAGTTCAGCTCCTGACTTAGTAAGACCCAGAACCTGATTAAATCATCTAGCTCACTCCAATTTGAAAACTGAGTCTCCGAAGTCGTTCTTGGTACGAAAGCTTCCTCCATATCTTGGCTACTGCTACTTGTTGACTCTTCAGATGAAATATTTTCTGGTGGTAGTGGTACTAGTAAACGGTTATCATGTGGGACAGGTGCTCTAGATGATGGTATGTCTGGATACTGAAGAGCTTGTCTTCCTTTCACTTTTCTGTACTTTGTCACATCGATCATACAAAAATAACAGTCATCGTGATGGTTCTTTGGTTCTCTCCATAACCTTGGAATGGCAAAAGGCATTGACCTTTCTGTACATCTTAACCCTCCTTCTAGAGTAGATCGACAGCTTCCACATATCATATGTGGGGCCCATGGTTTGTCCAGGTCACCCATGGGCATTCCGAAATAGTCTGTACGCTATCCACAATTTGGCACCTTTCACGATCTTATGTAATACCTTTTTTTTCCAATCTAATAACCACACACATAGCGAAATGTATCTGGAAAATTTTTACATACTCTAGTAGCTATTCTGAAAGTAGCAGAACTTAGTAATTGGTCTGAAAGAGAAAATTAGACATACATTTAGTAGCGGAACATTATAACAATACCGAATATATAATAACATTGAAAGTCAACATATATTTTTTAACTGTTGATGATACAAAAAAAAATAATTTCAGTTTTGGAATCAGCAGAAAAAATGGTTTAATAAACAATTAAAAAAAAATACAATAAACATTTTTTTAAAAAAATTGTTACGTTGTGTTATCAACGCTCCTCCATAAATCCTATGATTTCGTCTTTTTTCGAAGCATTTTAAAATGAAAGTTTTAAAATACAGACGCTCCGAATCTGCAATTTGTTTCTATTTATTTATAATTCCAAAATAACTTTCAGACGAAAAGGTGTGTAACTTTGGGTAGATTTGACTGTTGCTTCTAGCACATCTAAACTATACCATAAAGAGAATGAGATAATCTCTATAATTCGTAGTTTCAAACAGTAAGATTACATTTCTTACAAATTCAAAATACGTGGTGTATGTCGAAGTGATATGTGTATGCATATATAAATATATATATATATATATATTATATATATATATATTTATATATAAATGGATGAATGAATTATCTTTTGTTTACAGTTAACACGGAAAATTCAGTAAACAGTTACCAGGGTAGCAAAATTCACGCAAGTAACAAGGATGTATTCAAAGGTACAAACTCCGGGTTAATGTGCGATAATTTGTATAGTATAAGTAAATAAATGGAGTTGAACGTTTATTTCTTTGGAATAAATCCAATGTTGTCTTCGAATCATATGTCGAAAGTAAAAGAACTTGAATAACATCTGCATTCAACTCCATATACATTACAACTCACCACGTGGGGATAATCGAAATTCCTCTTTTCTGTTGCTACTATATACATATGTTACATTATATACATACATATACATTATATACATACATATGTTACATTATATTACATTACCGTATATTATACTATATCATATTATATTATATATTGCTTACTATATCTAAAAACCTGGGAATTAGATTCTTATGCAATTAGGTGGTGAAGGGCAAATTGTAATAGATTCTTCATATAAGGAGATATGAATATAGGTCTACTTTATCCAGAATGTTCATCACTCTGTCACATGAGTAAGCCTGTAATGTCATGAAACAGAATCTGGTAAATTATCAAATTCAGATAAATAAATCTACACTTTTACTGAGATCGGAAGAAGCCACTCAGAAGTCTTCCACAAGAACCGGGAGACGACTTAGTTAAACGATTTGAGCCAAAAGCGAAAAGCATTTAAAAATGCTGCCCACAAATCTATTTGGTTCGTCTATATTTTGCAATTCTCTAGAGAAAATTAATATCGGAAAAAAGAACATGTGGATTCAAAGACCAACACTTTCCATGCAACCAATCATATAAAACCATCTTCAACTGAGTCTGCTTGAAAATGACATCCAAAATATCAGAAATATTTTATCAGCAAAACTATAAAATCTATTTCGTTTATAAAAATCTATGATTGATAAGTGCATTTGGATGGACAAATACTAAAATTTACTTAAGCGATAACAATAATCTATGCAGTAAAAGTGTTGTTTAAAACAAAATCAAGGAAGTACATACCAAAATATAAAATAAAATGGCCAAAAGATCTTTAGAAAATGATATTTGTCAGTCCTTTATCGTCCAGATAATGAAAAACCAGAAAAGTAGAGACAGAAACACAGAAATATAATCTATCAAAGAAGAAAGAAATGTTTGGAGGAAAGTCGTAAGCAACAGGTCGTTGATAAATCATAAAGAGAAGTGATAATGATTTGGACCGCAGAAAAGGTGACTTTATTACGCTGTACAAAAGCCTAGTCACACTACGTAAATCTCTACTCAGAGTGGTTTGGAACTTGCAGGTGTTTCTCCAATATTTTGTTGAATTTTGAAATCCTAAAAATCTATTGAACGAAATATCACTTATCTTGAACATTACTTCCTGTTAACTAAAACATAATCCAATATAAAAACATTTGAATAATGTATATTCTTTCTTAATTCTTATTAGTATATCTTATTAGTAACTTGAGTATTATGAGTCACGATTTTTAATTCTTCTATCTACACAATAACAATTTTTCACATTCAGTGTCCTCAATCTTATTGCTTAAGGAGAATTTATCTCACTTGTAGACTAATAAACACTGTTCTATATTTTACATAGAATAATATGCAATGCGTATTCTGTCTGTCACGCTACTTTAGGGAAAGGAGTGGCAGTGAGTGACAGTCAGTGACTCTAAATGCAAGCGAACAGTAGTGAGAGGTTTTACTCTGAAATCACTGTACAAATTTTGATCGCAAATAATATTTGTTTTAACAATTTTATATATACACATGCACACACACACACACACACACACACACACACATATATATATATATAGAAGACAACAACTTGATTTCAGAATGCAAGAAAATATATCCTACTCCATTTTCTTCTCTACTTGATATGTCGTTTTACAAGCAAGGTTACTTACTTAATAACATTAGATCAAAAACTCCAAGCATGATAGTTATGTGTTCCTGGTTGATTACGAGGTGTACAAGTTATTCAGTCGATCCGGATCGCATGGAATGGTAGTTTTTACAAAAGAGTTTAGTTCAACAGTTAAGGGTAAACTTTGTGGACCTGGATGTCAGATCGGCACTCTGAATATAAAGAGAATTACACTGGAGACTCTAAACTGGTTCCGTTTACAATTCAACGAGGCATCGTGCTCATACTTTTAGGCGCCCAAAAGCATTCTCAAACAATGTCAACTTATTACAATTGCCAAATATAAGCCGAAAATCATGTTCATATTTAATACACATGTTTTTGCTTAAGAACATATAGACAGAGAAAAAAACTTTATATCGTGGTTAGTTAAATAATTAGTTAAATACATTTACATGAACAAACATTTTTGTTTGTTCATGTAAATGTATTGAAATAATGTGTTGACATTTATATAAATTTTGTACTAGTTTAATTTCTAAATTATATTCCACGGCATAGGTTTGCTAGAGTAAACAGATTCAAACTAGTTACATTCTAATTTGCATGAAATCCATTTGAAATATTACAAACATGTAGAAAGATCACATACAAAAGCTACATACAAACACACGTACAAAGAAACACACTCGGTTTATATATATAGGAAAACGAATCGACGAACTGTGGAATTTACATCAACGAAGATAAGATGAAGTCTTCTCAAATTGATGTTGATGGAGTCCTACGTGCTCTGGGACAAACAGGATTTTTCCACACCAGTCAGTGCATCCTGATTTGTGCCTCTGTAATTGTAGCATCAACAAATAGTTTATTCTACATATTCTATGGTATGTATGAAGTTTACATATAAGTATACACAGACAAATTTATGTAAATACACAAAAAACACACATAACTGTATCAATACCATTCCATTTATTTATCTACCCATATTTCTTTAAACATACACTGGCCAAAATATATTTAAGACCGATTATAAAAGTTCTATATCTTACAAAATATTTTGTTAATAACACCATACAAATTATTTCTATCATTTACACCTTATGCAGAATTTATTTCTCTTTCGAATGATGCAGACAATTACTATTTGCATACAACTTGAAGAATTCTAATAAATACTAAATTAATATAAACGTTTCAAATTTACCGGCAAAGTTAGTCAAAGACCGTCTCACTATAATTTTATTTAAAGCTTAAGATTGCAGCAAAAATGAGCAACAACAACAAAATACATATTAGTACTTTGTGCCATAGCCTTTATTCTTAATAACGGCTGAACAACGCCTCGGCATTGAATTCGCTAAGTGATTACAAAATTCTATGGGAATGTTTAGCATATTTCATTGAGATATTCGAATAATTGTTTTATATTAGATGGTTTTTTTAGCATAGACTTTTTTTGAAACATAATTCCACAAGTTCTCGATCGGATTCAGGTCCGGGCCATGGGGAATCCATTTGATTACCTCAATATTTTGGTGATCAAAAAATTCCATAACCTTTTTGGCTTTGTGCACAGGACTATTGTACTGCTGATAAATAGCTCCCGGAGGCATTTGGTGAGTCAAATATGGCACAACATTATCCTTTAGTAGATTCATATAACCTACACTACTTAGCTTTCCATCAACTTTAACTAGAGGGCCAACACCAAAGCTACTAAATTCCGCCCACACCATCACGCCCCCACCCCCCGCTTGCGCCGTCTTTTTCCCACATTTCGAATGGAATTCCTCGTTTGGGTGATGTCTGACGTATGTTTTACCATCTGATCAAAATATATAGAAGCGTGACCTTTCACTCCAAAGGACCATGTACCAATCTTTGGTAGTCCATTGAGCATGGCTTTTTGCGAAATTAAGGCGTTTGAGTCGATTTCTTTCGGATATTATTGGCTTTTTTCCCAGCGATTCGTCCATGTAGTCCAAATCCTCTCAAACGGTTGCAGACGGTTTGTGGTGAAAAAATAACACCGTTCTCGTTGGACAATTATTTACAAATGTCAACGGCTGTAAGCATTCGATTGCCTTCTGAAAGTCGGTGGATTCGACGGTCCAACTGCGCCGTCGTATTCCTTTATATTGACCAGTCTCCGAGTATAACGTCTACACTTGCACGCAAGCCGTTTTACTACACTTTAGTTGCTTGCTGATGTTCGGAAAGGAAACTTTTTGCTGGTGGAGTAATACGATTTTTGCTCTCGTGACTGGACTGAGGTTACGTTGTTTTCCCGTTATTAATCAATTGTATAATAACGTTAAATTATAACACTATATAGTGCAGTTAAGTTAGTTGTGTGACCACCCATTTCGGCAAAAAAAATTTGCATACATATTACATGGTCCTAAACTAATTTTGCTGGTAAATTTGAAACGTTTATATTAATTTAGCATTAGAATTCTTCAAGTTATATAAAAATAGTTATTGTCTGCATCATTCGAAAGAAAAATAAATTCTGCATAAGGTGTAAAAGATAAAAATAATTTGTTAGTAACAAAATATATTGTAAGAAATAGAGCTTTTATCATCGGTCTTAGATTTATTTTCGCCAGTGTATATATCGGAACATATACACTTGCGTCAGAAATTAATTAGCACTTCTCAAATTTCTACATTAAATAGGCTAAATCAATTAACCTATGAGCTGTTCAAAACGTCTTACGCGATGAGAAAACTTAGTATGGTGTGATTTCGGTCCTTGCGAGGCGCTACCTATATCTATTAAACAAAGGAAGATTTGTCTGCATCCGCACTCCAAGTTGTTGTTGCACTGCTATGTCAACATCATAAGGGTGTAGACTCTCAAACTGCTCTGCAAACAAAGTTACGTCATCGTTCTGCGCAACAGTGAACTCGCAACAAAGCAATAGTTCGAGATATGGCCACTAGGTGACAGCACATACCTTGAGTGAAGAGCAAATCAAGGGTGCTAATTAATTTCTGACGGTAGTGTATACACATTCACGCGCGCACACACACACACACGTACACACATACACACACATACACACACACATACACACACACATACACACACACAAATGGAAACACACCCACACAAACACACACGCGTGCTGGGTGCGTATCCCTTCATCGCCGGGCAATTTTCACAACAGAATGCCTTGGTTGGCGGACTTTCGGGAGAGCACACTCCACATAATTTGGATTTTCTTCGTTTTGAGGGGAATTTTTCAAATATTTTTTGACACACCTTTAAAAATATTGGAGGAAAACTTTTTATGAAAAAGGTTTTTTTGATATAAGAATTAACCCGCCCTTCTTCGTCGGAACCGACATTGTCCTTTTTTCTTTCTTTTGCACTACGCACTTAAAATCAATGGGAAACGCCTTTTGGTGAAATAAAAAAAGAGGAGAAAATTTTTCAAAATTTACGAATTTTTCAATCCCTCCCCCACTCAGTACCGATTTTGTCCATTTTTTTTTTTTGCACTACGCCCTTAAAAACGATGGGAGAAAACTTAAAGTTTAAAAGTATAATTCGAGACATTATTTACATTATTTACATTATTTAAATTCGACTGATATTTGTCCTCATCTTGTTTGTTGTTAACACAACGTTTCGGCTGTTATACCCACCAGCCTTCATCAGGTGTCTTGGGGAAATTTCGAATCTGGGTTCTCATTCCTAACGTATTTTTCGGTGTTGTTATTATTATTATTATCATTATTATTATTATTATTATTATTATTATTGTTGTTGTTGTTGTTGTTGTTGTTGTTGTTGTTGTTATTAATATTCAGGTCACTGCCTGGAATCGAACTTGGAATCTTGGGGTTAGTAGCCCGCGCTCTTAACCACTACGCCATGTGCCCGTGGGCGTAGTGGTTAAGAGCGCGGGCTACTAACCCCAAGTTTCCGAGTTCGATTCCAAGCAGTGACCTGAAAACCAATAATAATAATAATAATAATAATAATAATAATAATAAGCAATATCACTGAGCTAAATGACTTAGTGCAGCCACTGCAGCCACAAAAGAAGCTGGATACGCACTCAAACCCATCCAAACAGGAGTACCACCACCCAAACAAACCCTGTGGATAAATAACATCCAAAACAAAATACAAAAAATGAGAAAAGATCTGTCGATTCTTAATGAAATCAGTAGACAATCAACGCTACTGAGCAACAAAAAGAAAACAAAAATACTCCGCAAATATAACATCACAGAGAAAGATTTACCTGAGATAAAAGAAAAGCTGAAGCAAGATATACTTGCCAAAGCACAAAGGATCCGCCGGTACGAGAAACGCCAGCGCTTCTTTGAACAAAACAAAAAGTTCAACTCCAACCCCAAAAAGTTCTACCAAGAACTTGGCAAAAATAGAATAGAAATCACTGCAGCACCAACGGCAGAAGAAGTGGAAAAAGTCTGGTGAGAAATATGGTCGGCGAACGAACAACCAAAAAAAGGAGTATTAAAACAACAAACTCAGCATCTGAGCAACTTTGGAACCCCATAACAACTGAAGAGGTCACTTACAGAGACTAAGCAACTGGAAGGCACCTGGGCATGACAAGATCTCCAACTTCTGGTTGAAATATCTAACAGGAATGCACAAAAAGCTGGCTGAAAACTTAAACAACATACTAGCAGAGCCAGAGACAATGCCTGAATGGCTCACGAAGTCATTTAGCTCAGTGATATTGCTTAATTCCCAAATCAAATGAGACAGCAAAACCAGAAAACTACAGACCAATAATCTGTCTCCCTACAATGTACAAGGCATTTACTGCAGTGATATCGCAAAGGTTGACCAATCACCTGGACGAAAACAACCTGTTTCCAGAAGAGCAGAAAGGATGGCGCAAATGCTCATATGGCTGTAAAGATCAACTAATGATTAATAAAGCCATAACTGAAGACAGCCACAGAACGAAGAAAGGCCTCAGTATGGCTTGGATCGACTACAAAAAGGCGTTTGATAGCATCCCCCACACATGGATCCTTGAAACACTAGCCATTAACAAAGTAGCACCAACAATTATAAAATTCATAGGGCACTCTATGAATAAATGGCAAACAGTGCTACAGCTCCAAACAAAAGAGGGACTCATGAAAACCAAAGACATCCCCATTAGAAGAGGAATATTCCAGGAAGACACGCTCTCTCCACTCCTTTTCTGCTTGGCACTGTCACCTCTATCTGATATGCTAAATAGAACTGGATGCGGATATAAATGTTACGGCAAAACGATCAGCCTTTTATATATGGATGACCTAAAACTATACGCTGCAAAAGACAAACAGCTGGAAACACTATTAAAGACAGTTCATGAATTTACCAAAGAAATAGATATGAAATTTGGATTAGAAAAATGCGCCAAAGTAACCATGAAAAGAGAAAAACTAGTTAAGAGTAGCAACATCACACTAGATAAAACCAATTAAATAAAAGAATTAGACCAAAGCCAAACTTACAAATACTTAGGAATCCATGAACTAGATAAGACACAACACACACAAATGAAAGAGAAAATAAAAAAAGAATATTATAAACGAGTTAGATCAATACTAAAAACAGAGCTCAATGCTAAAAACAAGATAATAGGTATTAACACTTTAGCTGTCCCAGTTATAAGTTACAGCTACAATATCCTTAACTGGACACTAAATGAACTGACCAAAATAGATAGGAAAACAAGAAAAATACTGACAGGATCTAGGATGCATCACCCAAAATCTGACATAGAAAGACTATATATACAACGTATAGAAGGTGGTAGAGGCCTTATACAGTTGGAAAACTACTATAAAATCACCATAGGACTGCAAAAATATCTACTTCAGAAGGAAGGAAAACTTATACAAATAGCGGCAAAACACGAGCAAAACAAAAAACTGTTCTCAGTATTTAAGGAAGCTGACAAATACAAACAAGAAATCATACCACCTAATAAATATGAAGAAGAAGAAGAAGAAGAAGAAGAAGAAGAAGAAGAAGAAGAAGAAGAAGAAGAAGAAGAAGAAGAAGAAGAAGAAGAAGAAGAAGAAGAAGAAGAAGAAGAAGAAGAAGAAGAAGAAACAACAAAAGCTATAAAACAAATGAAATATAAACTAAAAATAGAACAGCAACGAACCCCTTCATGGTAAATACTGGACTAAACTAAACGCAAAAGAAATAGACAAAGAAAAATCCCAGCAATGGTTGAGAAGCTCAGGACTCAAAGCAGAGACAGAGGGATTTTTAATTGCAGCACAAGACCAAAGCCCCCCCACCAGAAATTACCAAAAACATATAGTGAAAAGAAATATAACAAGTAACTGCAGAATATGTGGAGATGGACAAGAAACAATAAATCATATTATCTCTGGCTGCCCAGTCATGGCTAAGAAGGAATATATTCACTGACATGACAGAGTTGGAACCTACATACACTGGAAGCTATGCCAACACTATGGAATAACAAAAGAAAAAAGATGGTATAGGCACACACCAGAAAAGGTCACAGAAAACGAGAAAGCAACCATACTCTGGGATATGCCGATACACACATATAGAGAAATTAAGGCCAACAGACCAGATATAGTTGTCAGAGATCATGAAGAAAAAAAAGGCTTTCTAATTGATGTATCAATACCGGCAGATGACAACGTGTCTCTAAAAGAAATGGAGAAACTTTCAAAATACAAAGATCTGGAAATAGAGGTAACCAGAATGTGGAATCTAAAAACAGAAACAATTCCTATCATAGTAGGTGCATTAGGCATGATAAAAAAATATTCAGACAAATACATATCAAAAACACCAGGACTTACAAAGACATATAACATACAGAAAATTGCACTACTAGGCACTGCACACATCCTACGCAGAACACTTTCCATACAATAACCATCAGAGCATCACAACATATCACAGCACATACCCAAGGCACACAGAGCTGCGCTCGGTAGTGAAGTGAAAGCACGCTATAAAAATAAAACTACTGAATAATAATAAACTTTTGAATAATGATAACTCTGTAAATCGTAAAATTTCGTCTTCTTTCGACACATTATAACATTATAGTTTTAAAATACGGACAGACTGAATTTGCAATTTGTTTCTGTTTATTATTTCAAAATAATTTTCAGACAAAAGTGTTCGTAATTTAAGGGAGATTTAGCTGTTGTTTTCAGCACATCCCACGAGCACTAGGTCACTTCCTCCTTTCTTTGTCACTCAGGTATGTACTGATGTTTTCCACTATTTTTATACGTATAAAACCTCACACAAACATCAAGCGAATTCATGTGTGTGTGTGTGTGTGTGTGTGTGTGTGTGTGTGTGTGTGTGTGTGTGTGTGTGTGTGTGTGTGTGTGTGTGTGTGCGTGTGTGTGTACGTGGTAGCTGTGATAAGATGAAAGCAAACATTAGAAGATGAGGTTTTAAACAAAATGAAAACAATGCTTGAGTGTTACTACACTTACACTAAGAAGAGAGAGAGATACACACAGAGAGATAGAAAGAGAGAGAGAGAGAGAGAGAGAGAGAGAGAGAGAGAGAGACAGACAGACAGACAGACAGACAGACAGAAAGACAGACAGAGACAGAGAATGGCAAATGTGTGGTAAAGATATATATAGAGTGAGAAGGATACACTGATAGTGACAGGTAGAGAAGTGAAGAATTATCAATCTAAAAGTTATTTCACGTAGGAAATTGTTTTTTATCATTTGCGTGTGTGTGTGTGTTATATCATTTATCTTGCATACATGGGATTTTTCTATTATTGCTTCACTGGTCGCAATCATTTGATGGCAGCCTTGCTGGGGGGACTATCTTCAGATTATATTGGCTCCAATATAGGCGAGCTGGCAGAAACGTTAGCATGCCGGGCGAAATGCGTAGCCGTATTTCGTCTGGCGTTACGTTCTGAGTTCAAATTCCGCCGAGGTCGACTTTGCCTTTCATCCTTTCGGGGTCGATAGATTAAGTACCAGTTACGCGCTGGGGTCGATGTAATCGACTTGATCCGTTTGTCTGTCCTTGTTTGTCCCCTCTGTGTTTAGCCCCTTGTGGGTAGTAAAGAATAATATATTGGCTCCAATATTTAGTTTATAATATATATATATATATATATATATATATATATATATATATATATATATATGTATATATATATATATATATTTGTACATACATACATATATATCAAAAGCTACGTAAGAGACGATATAGATATGCTCAACCACCTCCCTAAAACAGTCAATGAGAAAACCCTTCTAGTATCATTCGACGTAGTTAATCTTTATTCTAACATCCCTCACAACCTAGGAATAGAAGCGATCACCTTCTGGCTGAATAACTACCCCTTTGAACTCCCAACTCGCATAAACAAAGACCTTATAATAGAAGGACTTAGATTCATTTTAGAGAACAATTATTTTATTTTTGACAATGATTTCTACAGGCAAAGATCGGGAACAGCGATGGGCACGCGTACTGCACCATCTTTTGCCAACCTAGTGATGGAATACCTCGAGAAAATACTATACCGGATGACACTCGAGAAATATGGAAACACCTTCGCCACCTATATCCATAACAACTGGAAAAGATACCTCGATGACTGTTTCATCATCTGGGACAAAAGTATAGAGAAACTTGAGGAATTTAAAATACTATTAAATGGAATAAATAACAATATACAATTCACGATGGACCACAACGAAAAAGAATTACCATTTTTAGACATCCTCATTAAGAAAACCGGCAACAAAATAGAGACAGATATCTACTATAAACCGACAGACTCTAAACAGTAACTACCCTTTGATTCATGCCACCCACGACACACTAGAATGAATGTCCCTTTTTGTTTAGCTAGAAGGATTTGCACCATAATATCAGACACAAACACCCGACACACACGTCTCCAGGAACTTAGAACCACACTTACAAATAGAAACTATCCATAGCCCCTAATAGACAGTGCAATCCAACGGGTACTTAAATTAAGTATAGAAGACCTGAGACAAACAAAATCAAAAAAGAAAGAACAATTAAAAACCCTTCCCTACATCTCTACACACAACCCACTCAACAATGAGGCCTTCAACACCATACTACAAAGCACAGCCCTACTAAAGGGAGACCCAAAGATGAACCGGATCCTCGAAACACACACCATCATTAAAAGTAAACGGCAACCAAAATCCTTGAAAAGGATTTTAACCCAAGCTACACTGCACTCAACATCAACCACAAAACCAGCAGTTAGAAAATGTGGAAGGCCCAACTGCGGAATCTGTGTCATCTTGAAAGAAGGATCAGAATTTATACTGGAACAAGGCCACCAGTTCACCATTAGAACAAACTTCACCTGCGCATCAGAAAACTTAATTTACGTCATAACATGCGCAGGCTGCAATAGGCAGTATATAGGCCATACAAAAAATAGCTTACGTAACAGGATGGCGGTGCATAAATCACAAATTAGAAACCCTGATTACCGCAAAATACCGGTCAGCGGACACATAGATAGATGTGCTGGAAATGTAAATCCGAAATTTACAACTAACCCGCTCTATAAATTCAGTGACAACGCAACCTTCACACAACGCCAAAATAAAGAACTATATTTCATAAAAAAATTTAGACCAAGTTTAAACACCCTGGGCCAGGAATACTAAAACAAAAGATAAGTCCTCCGAAAAGGAGAAGCAAAATTCCACCACGGCCGCTACTTCAAACAGACACTCACTCTGACGGAAATATGCCTTAGTAAAAAAGGGAAAAAAATTATTTCGTGCAAATCTGACCCTGATACATATGATACAGCTAAGGGTCAGACCCGATTCTGATTAGTCAACAAGTTGATGACGTCTAGCTCTGCTAGAATGGACAGGATACAAACAGGGGACAGTCATTAGTCAGAATATTGATGACGTTCTTTTCTGCTTGACTAGTCACCTAACAAGTACAGACAGGGGGCAGATCTAATGTAGCTATAAGTCGTGATTGGGCAGAATCTGGATGACGTCCCGTTCTGCTTGACTAACGAAGCGACTGGTCAAAACAGAAACAAACAAGAGGCAGTTATAATGCAGCGATTGGTCAAAATAATGATGACGTCCCGTTCTACTTGACTAACGAAGCGACTGGTCAAAACAGGAAACAAACAAGAGGCAGTTATAATGCAGCGATTGGTCAAAATAATGATGACGTCCCGTTCTACTTGACTAAAGCCACCTAACGAAACGATTGGTCAAAACGTTGATGACGTCACGCTACGCTGGATTGACCACCTAACAGGCATTATAAAACCGAGCACTTCACAAAAATTTACTAGAACCACCCAGCGAACATCCACCATGGGTCATCACAATTGCTTAAGGTAAAAATGAATTCCTCGCTCTTTCGGAAACATCAATCTTCTGTATTGACCGCTTTCCACCACTTTGATCTGTTTTTTGTATTGAATACATATCGCCACCGTGGGCCACTGCATCGAACACTTTGAACATATACTTCAAACTATATATCAACTATACATGAACTATATATCAACTATACATGAACTCTAAGATGTCTGACTCCGTTGTGTATTATAAATGAATTTCTTGTGTTTGACGGCATGAGCTGTCTTTTTTTATATATAACTTTTTTTGATAAGGTTCATTTCAGGAACTGAAACATGTTATAATGTATATATAAAAATTAAAAATTGTATAATACAGCAGCATTTTCGAACTCCATTTTTTACAAATATATATATATATAATATATATATATAATATATATATATATATATGAAAATTGACAGAATGAGATAAAAAAATCCAATGGTGTAAATAGCTTTCAGAACATTTATAAAGAAATGGTCTTACAGCTATTTCCGGGATATTTTATATATCCCTTCATCAGAGACAGTGCAAGAAAATGTTTGAGTATTAATTATTGTAGAGAAGATATGAAATACAGAGGGAAATAAGAGAATGGAAATAGCAGTGAAACACATAAAGATATTGTATTTGCAGTTCAATTATTCAAGTAGAATGGTGTATATAAGTTGTGAGGAATTTCCTGTACCTTGTGCGTGAGTTCCATTGGTAGTTATATTTGGTCATTTAAAGCATAGTTTAAAGCAGTGTTGTTCCATCGAAGGGTTTTTTTAGCGTGAATTAAAATTTGGGGATGTGTTTGTAATATCAATGAATAGATGGCGGGAGGAGAGATGTATATGAGGAGATAGGTCAAATCAAAAACTGGAAGAGAATGGGAGGAAAAAGAAAAAAGAAAAAGGTGGGAGACAAAAAAGATATGAAGAAAGAGGTAACGAAATGAAATAAGAGAGACAAGAGAAAGACAAGAGATGAAAAGGTAAAGAGTAAAAGAGTGTGAGGTATGTGAACAGGGGTGGTGTGATAGAGCTGCATTAAGGGATAGGTATAGAAAAGGTAGAGAGAAGGTAAAGGTAAGGTGATGTGTAAGCGGGTATTAGTTTTGGTAGTAAAAATTGAAGTGGAAAGAAGAATATAAAGAATGAAGAATATAGGTCAAGCTGCTATAAATAGACATGTGTGATAGGTTAGTGGGAAGTAGGAAAAGAAAAAATAATGTATATTTCTTAATATGTATACATACATACACACCCACACATATATATATAGACATAAACATACTTTAACACATACATACGCATACATATTCATATGTACCCGTTTGCATGCAAAAATATCAAAAAACTGCTACACAGAGCTTTACGATCGTCGGACAGTTTTGTTTAGAATATACATATATATACGACGGGCTTCTTCCAGTTTCCGTCTACGAAATCCACTCACAAGGCGTTGGTCGGCCCGAGGGTATAGTAGAAGACACCTGCCAAAGATGCCACGCAGAGGGACTGAACCCGGAACCATGTAGTTGAGACGCAAGCTTCTTACCACACAGCCACGCCTGCGCCTAATCTGTATAAGTGTATATGTATGGATGCGACAATATATTTATATATTGGTCTCAATAGAGGGAATTCCGTATCCTGCTCCAGGCACATTTTGGTCATTACTTCATGCCTCATGAAAAGATAGCATTTGGAAGATACTCTATTGCAGTTGGCAATAATGTGGCTGATGTCTTCAGTTTTGGCGTTGCAGAGCCTACATTTGCTGTCTATCAATGTTTTTTGCCTTTTATGCTATCAGCACTCGGTGGGGATCCCTTGTTCTTGAATTGCTTGGAAGTAATCTTAAATTTGTCGGTACTCGATGCCAAGCTTTTTATATGTTATATTTGTATCTACTATAAATGTATGTGTGTGTATGTGTTCCATAAGCTTTTGACATGGTATATATAATGTGTGTGTGTGTACGCGCGCTTGTGTATGTGTGTGTATTCCATAGCCTTAGGTCAACCAATGTGAAGAAATTTGGGTTGGGTAGGCGAAGACTGTATCGACACCCACCAAATATATTCAAAGTCTAACTTTGTTCTACATTATAGCATTGTCTCATACAGGACATTTCTGAGAATTATCTTAGCGGTTCACATGTCTGAGGAATACTCGGTCATTCTTAGCTTAATTCAGAAGCAGGTAATTCCTTCGATCGAGCACATTAATATACATCCTCGAAACCAACGGAGAATTATGTATGCAAGTACATACATACATACATACATACATGCATACATACATACATACATACATACATACATACATACATACATACATACATACATACATACATACAACATACATACATACATACATACATACATACATACGTGTCACTAAAGAATATTATAGCCGAATAAAGTAAATTTGGACCTCAGAACTCTGCAATCAATAGAACAGTGGCCCACAATGTGTTTGAAGTACCAGTACTCATAGCAACATTTGGGCTGCTTGATTGGACGCTTGATGAGATCTGTGCTATTGATGTGAAAACCTGAAAATACTAACAAGCACACATAATTTCCACATAAACAATGACGTAGACCGCCTCTACCTAAAACGAAAATATGGCAGCAGAGGCTTAACATCGATACAAAATGCCTTTGAACGTCGTATCATATCCCTTCTGTAACATCTTTTAACCACCAAGCGTCGAAGTGCATCAATTGACCAAGTTTGCATACATGAGCTGATAACATTATAAGACTTGGAAGGCAGCTCCTTGAGCAACACTTTTTGTCTGATATCCTAGGGTGCATGCCCTACGAAATCGCACGACTATACCGCAACATATCATCAGATGAAAGGATGAGCAGAAGACTATGCATGGATATGTTAGTAGAAAGCTCCGTGATGATAGTAACATCGATCTTCAAAGCAGTTTATCATGAACGAATAGCCGGATTATTACCTTCCACTCTGAAGGGTATGCGTTTGCAATTCAGGAACGGGAAATATCAACCAAGGACCTGGTGCACAAAAGGGATAGAGATGCGGGAAAAGCCGTAAAATGTAACAACCGATGCAGACTTTGTAGAGTTCACACTGAAAATATCACCCACGTCATAAGCAGTTGTCCGAAAATGTCATCACGGTATTATCTACCCATAAGACATGACATTGTAGCAAGAACATTCTATAATGAAATCAGTCGGAAGGATAATCCGGAGGACAACGATATAAGAACCTACAATATCGTAGAAGACTTAGTCATTCAAAATGAAAAGGAATACTGTTGGAATATACCAGTGAAGACCTCTGTTGTGTAGACGCCCCCAGGCGATGAAGTAGACTAGCCTAATACGTAAATATAGAGAGAGAAGTCTAGCAGTCGTAGACTAGAGCACAGCTGAGTAGACTAGAACAGAGTAGAGGTGGAGTAGCAGAGGCAGCCGAACGAGCGACATAACAACCTCAATAAAATGTAAGCACAACAAACCTGATATAATGATTTGGGATAGAGGAGAGAAACTGCACAGTTGTGGAAATTAGCTGCCCAGCGGATGTTAACATAAAGCTGAAGATCAGTGAAAAAAGAACACCTATGCGGAACTATTGAGAAATGTACAGTTACTCTATCCAGATTACAAGTTCAGGTTTATACCTGTAATTATTGGAGCCCTGGGATATATAACACACTGCCTAAATACTAACCTTGAGAAATTAGGCTTCTTATAACCAGAAAGGAGAAAGCTAATTCGAAGGTTACAGATCCAATCCATCACTGGAACTGTAAAACTCTGTAAAACTTTCCAGAATTTTATCATTTAAATATATATGAGCATGTCTAGATATGTAACTCTATGCATTAGAATACATACATAAATCATACAAATCTGCACATACATACATACGCACGGACAGACAGACAGACATTCATACATACATACATACATACATACATACATACATACATACATACATACATACATACATGCAAACACAAATTCCCTGTTGTTGATGTTGAAATTCCAATGAAGGAACCTAGGATCTAGGTTAGAAACTGGTTCTTTTGCTATTGACAAGAAATCTTGAAATAAACTGAATAATAACATACATACATACATACATACATACATACATACTACATACATACATACATACATACATACATACATACATACATACATACATGCAAACACAAATTCCCTGTTGTTGATGTTGAAATTCCAATGAAGGAACCTAGGATCTAGGTTAGAAACTGGTTCTTTTGCTATTGACAAGAAATCTTGAAATAAACTGAATAATAACATACATACATACATACATACATACATACATACATACATACATACATACAAACGTGCATACGTACATATATATATATATATATATATATATATATATATATATATATATAAACTTTTACAGATAGATAGATAGATAGATAGATAGATAGAGATAGATAGATAGATAGATAGATAGATAGATAGATAGATAGCTAATATATAAAATTCTTTCAACTTTTTTCTCGATCCTACTTTGCAGCACTCACTCCGGAATACAGATGCAACAATCTGACAGACTTTCAGCTCAATCAATACAACATTTCGATCAATGAAGTCAGTCTCATATATGATAAATGCTCCATACATATCCTGAATATCGATGGAAGGGATACTACCGAGAATCGAACTCTAGACTGCCTGAATGGTTATTACTATAACACACCAGTTGATAAGTCTATAGTGTCACAGGTAGGTTGAGTTCTGTTACTGTATCAAACTACTGTTTAGCAGGTTCGTCTCCGTTTTATTAAGCTCTGTTTTGTTTGTTGGAAAGTCTTAGACATCATAACTTTCTAGAACTTAACATTAACGCAAGATCTAAAATCATAAAATTTAGTACCTCTCCGTATGGTAATGAATCAATAATTCAGTTATTGGTTATTAAATGAACAGATGGATAAATTTATGGATTGATTTATAACATTTATTTTCTAAAGATTACATAGATTTGTTCTTATGAGTGTTTTTTATTGATTTTCCACGCATTTGTATCGTTTTATTTACAGTTATTTTCAATGCAATTTTATGCGTTAAAAAAATAATAGTAGACAACATGACACATTGTTGACAGAAAACAAAACACATGAGCTCTGCAGTCAGTTACAAAATAAAATTACTCATTAAAAAAGACAGTAAGATTACTGTTGAAGCTAAAAAGATAAAAGCGTTGAAGCTAAAAAGATAGAAAGAGAAATAATAAAACCTTTTATTTAAAAAAAAGATTTAAAAAGGAAGGTTATGTGCTATTTCATGAATATAATCACAGATATCTGTACTGCTGAAATTTTCCACTAGACTTTCTATAAGTTTCGCAGTATCACGGTAGCAGATTTTTGTAGTTCCAGGGTCCCTCCCAGAGAGATATTCTTCTATTTGAGCATCATTAAAATTTTGCTCCTTCTTAAAACAATCAATAAATTTCCATATATTTGGGTGGTGAGCAGCATCTTGGACCTGGAAAGCCCTATGCCATCTTTCCACTACATTATTTGCTTTTGGTAAATTTTGCAAAGCCGCATCATAAACATTCCATATTTCATGAACAAATATAGGAGGCCTTCGCATATTTCTCCGTCCAGGGCGGCTGATCCATGTATCCTCAAAATAATCTATTACATCTTGAGCTTCGCCAGGAATAATATTATCATCGCATAATGTCTCAAATGTCTCGGTCACTTTTCCAACTGAAATAAATACTATGACTGACAACATCTGAGGCCTCAAAGCAAATCCAGAATTTGTTTCGTATAATCTTTGGAGACCATTTCTCTGAACTGAAAATAATACAGTTTGACGGACGTGAAAAAACAAAACGCCCCCTGAGTTTTACATTTGGAAATTCCTTAACGAATACATTCTGCATAGACATTTCGAAGTCTATCGTTACAGTTGAAGGTGCACAGGATGGCTCTATTTTTTTTTCTGTAAAAGCTGACTATAAGTTTCCTTAGATTTGTTGGGTAGTAACGCAAACACCAGCGGCATTGAAGCTTTTTCTCTTAAACCATGCAAAGTATACAGCTGGTGAAACAAGAATGGAACTGTCTTGAATGTACCATCGGCAAACCATTGATTATTTTGTGAAAGTAAGTGAAGCTTGCGTTTAATAGCAAAAATTAGTATGCGTTTATAACTTTGACCTGAACCATATAATAAGAATGTTTCACCTTTAAGGTATTTTGTGTATTCATCCGGAAAAATTAATTCATTGCAAGTCTATGGTAAGGCTAGAACTGCATTATTTTGTTGCCTCATAAAACGTACCGTTATTTTAAGACTTTGTGTCAACGAGATTCTAGACACAGCAACATCGCTACGACCTTTGAAGGTGCTAGATATTATTGATTGTGGTGTATAATTAGTGGTTCACGCTATCTGCGTTATGTTTATAACAGTTTCTGTAGATTCAACTTCCGTAGAATATATTGTATGAATGAGGTCATTAACGAGACTAGTTATTTCTTCCTCTAATGTTGTTACACGAGCACAGCACTAATATTTGCGAAAGTTATCACACTTCCAGTAACTCTTGGCTTTAGTCTTTCTATTTTACGGAATAAATAACCGCCATTAGCTAATTTTCTTTCGTTGTTTCTCTGTTTCCATATATTGAAGAACCATTGTATGGGCTTCAGAGTACTGCAATTTTAACCAGTTTTCTCATAGAATTACGACAAAGCCTCGAAAAAATGCTGAGAATTTTGAAATTGAAAGATGCTGTTATTGATACATATTGTTCTATGTAGGAAAAACAAATTGTCATGTAGTGATAGTTAGGTCATTACAAAAAAGAAGTTTATAAGTGCTCGTTTAATGCTAACAGCTCTTTGTATCTCTCTAGTTTTATCTGTCGATAAATTATTGTAGATGAATTGTTGCAGACGAATCGTTGTAGACGAATTCACCTGGAACCACGACGACATCCAGACAATATTTGAATTCTCTAGAGTAATCAATGCTGCCTTTGACTATAAAGTATGTTTATTTTCACAGTGGGACCTGGTTTGTGATAGACAAGGACTGGCGGAATTAACTCAAACGTTTTATAATTTGGGTCAAGTGCTTAGCGGTCTGCTAACAACATGTTTGATCGAAAAGTTCGGGAGAAAACCACTCAGAGTATCAAGTCACATCATGCTGCTAGTCTTCAATTTAATTGCAGCATATTCTCCGTCGTATTGGGTGTTTACTGCAATGAAACTTTTGACTGGAGGCGTTCGTGAGGTAATTGTTTTATACACATTTTTACACACACTCACACACGCACATACACACACACACACACACACACACACACACTCTCACGCAATACATATGTTTATATATATAAATATATATATATATATATATCTGTATGTATGTATATATATATACATATATAGCTGAAGTTGTCTCTGTGTGTGTATGGCAGGTTTGGTAGCCTTCAACTAACACTATCCCCTCCGAGACCCTGCGGCACAAGTTGACCAAAATTGAGAGTATGAAATCGGACCATGTTAAGGCCAAAAACTATTTACATCAAAAAGGTGATGTTTTTCTATGAAAATCCCCATGTTTCACGATTTTTTGACTGCTGTCTCACCATTTTTCGGTGTATTTCAACCAGGAAAATGTTCACTTAAAGAGAATAACAAGATATATAATGCAAAAGTTTTACTTTTCCAAAAAGATGGAAACTATGTCAAAACTTTGTTGACGCGACATCAAAGTCTGTCATTTTAAGCGCAACTAAAAATCAAACCCGAGCAACGCCGAGATATACTGCTAGTAAATATATATATATATATATATATATATATATATATATATATATAAGCTCCCATTTGAATATGTCGGCTACGTCCTAGCAGACATAAAAAATTACGAGCTTTAAAAATTTAAGTTCCTTTCATAAGTACGAAGAAATTTATAAACATTAGTGAGGTGTTATCTACGAAAGAAAGGTAGACTTCAAACATTGGCAGTGCAAGCAAGCGTGCATTTTGCACCAATAACGAATATGAGTGTTATTCTCATAGTAACTTGTGCAGTATGATTTGTTCTAACAGAACATCCAAGTTTAAATGGGGAGAAATATTACCTCTTAATATTTATTGTCAGAGAAGTCATATCAACTATCTGCAATATTTTATCGTCATTCAATGTCTTTTTCTTCTCTTTTCAGATATATTTTCTTAGCTCTGTTGCTTTGGTATGCGAACTATACCCGAAGGAAAAACGTATCATTATGTCTGGCATATTTATGTGTTGTTGGGGATTATATAATACTACTCTCGGTTTGATAGCCTACTTGTTGAAGGATTACGGTTGGAATACGTTATTCTTGTTTAATGTTGTCATCTCGGGATATTTCCTAGTGGATTACTTGTAAGTAAAAAGATCGCCAACGATTCACATGTGGTTACATTTTTAAATGACCAGAAGGGAATGGATGATCAATGAAATTCCAAATTAGTCTGATTTCACGTTTTATCATTTGCAATTGTTTCAGATTTACAATTTCACAATATTGAAATAAACTAGTAATTTCATGCGTTATGCAGTCATCAGCTTTATGTAGTGACAGTCATGTTCCACAATTGACAACTGTATGTATGTAATATGTACAAAGAAATACACACACGCAAGCACACACATGTATATATATATATAAATATATATAAATATATATATATATATATATATATATATATATATATATATATATATATAATTTATATATAGAGGGCATTATACATACATGCCAGATGGCATTATACATACATGCCACACGCTAAGAGGGACAATTAGTCATTTCTACCAAAAATATTACTAATCCCACCGATTTCTCTTATGAGGTTTTCACGCTATCTACCTGACAATTTCTTGTTAAGTTTTCCTTATTAAGTAGTTGTCCTTAATTGCTAAATTTTTATTCCGAAAAAACTTTTCCTTTCCCGAAATGCAATTCGTAAAAAGTCTGACATTTACAGGATGTAATATATGTAAACTCACCCATGTGCTTCGTTGATGTTGATCAGTTAGCTGATCGGCTTAAGCGAGGCAGGGTCGTTTATGTATGATACATCCAGGCCTGCTGATGAATACGTAAGTATGAAATCACTGTGATACAGGTCTATATTTTTTAAATGTCTTACTTTGAAAAATTGCATTCGGTGGGATTAGTAATATTTTTGGTAGAAATGACTAATTGTCCCTCTTAGCGTGTGGCATGTATGTATAATGCCATCTGGCATGTATGTATAATGCCCTCTATATATAAATTAATATGTTCAATAAGAAATAATTATTTTCGAAATTTTTTCTCTTATGAGGTTTTCACGCTATCTACCTGACAATTTCTTGTTAAGTTTTCCTTATTAAGTAGTTGTCCTTAATTGCTATATATATATATATAATATATATATATATATATATATATAAATATATATATATATAATATATATATATATATATATATATATTATATATATATATATATATATATAATTTATATATAGAGGGCATTATACATACATGCCAGATGGCATTATACATACATGCCACACGCTAAGAGGGACAATTAGTCATTTCTACCAAAAATATTACTAATCCCACCGATTTCTCTTATGAGGTTTTCACGCTATCTACCTGACAATTTCTTGTTAAGTTTTCCTTATTAAGTAGTTGTCCTTAATTGCTAAATTTTTATTCCGAAAAAACTTTTCCTTTCCCGAAATGCAATTCGTAAAAAGTCTGACATTTACAGGATGTAATATATGTAAACTCACCCATGTGCTTCGTTGATGTTGATCAGTTAGCTGATCGGCTTAAGCGAGGCAGGGTCGTTTATGTATGATACATCCAGGCCTGCTGATGAATACGTAAGTATGAAATCACTGTGATACAGGTCTATATTTTTTAAATGTCTTACTTTGAAAAATTGCATTCGGTGGGATTAGTAATATTTTTGGTAGAAATGACTAATTGTCCCTCTTAGCGTGTGGCATGTATGTATAATGCCATCTGGCATGTATGTATAATGCCCTCTATATATAAATTAATATGTTCAATAAGAAATAATTATTTTCGAAATTTTTTCTCTTATGAGGTTTTCACGCTATCTACCTGACAATTTCTTGTTAAGTTTTCCTTATTAAGTAGTTGTCCTTAATTGCTATATATATATATACATACATATATATAAAAATATGTACCTCCCCAATAATATTAACTATAATAGCCAGGATAGAGTAACTACCTCCAACCCACAAAATTTAGACAAATATAACACTACCAAAGATAAATATCAAAATAACAATAAGAAATAAGAAATATTAAAACTACGATAAGGCAACCCATAAAAAATCATAATAGACATAATAACAACAACAACAATTATAATAATAACAATAATAAAATCATTAGTAATAGAAGTAAAAATTATAACAAAAATAATATTATTAAATATAAAAATAAAAATAAGAATAATAACAGAGAGTTTACACATAATATAAGTAACCCTAATAGGAGAAATAATGAAATAGATACTATATGGCTAATAATCCCTTTCGCTATACAAATAACATAGTAAAAACCATTTTTAGTTTAATTAAACATTCTACAAATGGAAAAAAAATGTTCGGAGATAATCAATAACAAGACAATAAGAATAAGATATAGTCAAACACATAACCTAGCTACCATCATCTCCTCAATTAATAATAGAAACCTGGACACCTTCTATCTAAGTAGACAAAATAACAGAAGTAATACAAACATAAATAATAATAATAACAACTACAATAATTATAATAATAATAATAATAATAATAATAATAATAAATGCCCTGATGCAGTACCAGGCAATGACTCTCATGGCTTCTGATCTTAACTGATTGGAAGTGTTATCATGTACATTGTTTTGTCTTGGTATAAAAGATGGGCTACAGCAAATATTCTGCTCAATACCACAGATTTGCTTGTCAGTTGTTTTACCTTAACCAGTTGAGCATGTCCCTTAGTGGCTGACGATATGTGCATCTCTGATCACGAGCAGAAGTAGTGGGGGAGCATCATAGCCATGTGTTGAGAGGGATTCTTTGGAGTTTGAATAATTCACCTCTGGAAACATGGGTGGTTCTTTCAACATCCTTAAACAACCCTTATTCAGGGACCTTTTGAGCGGGATGGGCTACTCAACCTGAAGAAAATTCTAACTGGGCCCCACCTGCAAGGTCATGTGCTGTTTATCTTGGTATGAGATCACCATGTCGCTCACATATGGTTGTGATGCATGTGCCTGGTGTGCCCTTATCAGACGGGTAGTCATGATGGGTATATTGGGCTTCGTATATTTTACCCCAGTGTCACTTTGATGGCATGAACTGCTCTCTCACTCAATAATAATAATAATAATAACAGCAACAATGGAAGTGTAAATAATAATAAGAAGAAGAAAATTACCCTAACAAATAATAATAGTAATATTAATTATAACAATAATAGTAATAATAATAATAGTAATAATACTAGCATTGATCATCACAATAGTATAAGCAATAATAACATTATGGTGATCAACAATAGCTACAGAACTAATAATATAATAACTGTCAACCCCAATAACATAACGCCTACACAGCCACACAGAACATATGATTGTAGAATAAGTGATAATTGTGTATCTAATAATAACTGCATTAGAAAGAAGGTAGTATACCAATGTATAGTAAGTACACAATCTAACAGCAAGTTATATGTGGGTGCGACAAAGAACAATATGAAACAGAGTACTTAATTATCATAACTATACATTTAGAAACATAAATAGGAGAAATTCTACAGGGTTAAGTAGCTATGTATGGGAACTTAAGAATGGGGGAATTAAACTATAATTTAAATTATAAGCACCAGCTTATAATGCTAAAAATAGAAAATGTATGTTATATATTAATGAAATTTTCTTTATACTTGTGACTAAAATTTCGTTTATTAACAGCATTAAGGAACCCAACGACTCCTCTCTTCACAAGACTGGGCATACCTTTTCCAAATACCACTAGAACTTAGTATTAAAATACCCCTACTGACGTAATAATAATAATAATTATTATTATTATTATTATCATTATTATTATTATTATTATTATTATTGATGTTATACTGTATTATATAATATATGATAATTATGCAGGTATATATAAAAGAGAGCATATATTAAGTTAGCTATAGTTATATACATGTATCGATGTGTGAGTATACATTACTATTGTTGCTACTTTTGCATTAATATATGTGGGTATGTATGTATATATGTATCTATATGCACGCACTTGTGTATATATATACATTTATGTATACACACACATAGGTAGGTATGTTTAATATTTTTGCTGCTAACTTTAACAATTAAACATTGAGTAGCTTATAATTTACATTTAATTACAACCTACAAGTATATAAAGTAATAACATTATCTAGTACTACCTTTTGGATTAATCAGGTTTTTTATATATAAGTTACTATATAGGTGTGTGTGGGTATATACATGTATATATATATATATATATATATATATATATATATATATATATATATATATATGGTTGTGTATAAAATATATATATATACATTGTATATACATATGTATGTATATAGATACAGGCATTGATATACAACCCCATTACAGAACCAATAAATGAATGAATGAATGAATTAATTAATTAATTAAGCGGTTGATTGATTCAATAATGGACCTAAATTTTTAGTTTATTATTCTAATTAAAGACCTTAAAACCCGGATTTACCACCTTTATTCTATTTATAGCTTAATAAACCCCATCCCCACGCCTCTTAAATATAACATTAACAGTAATTAACTGAATAAACGGACGGATAAATATTTTAAAGGACTGAATGGCTGATTGGTTCATTAATTAAGTGACTCGACACTATTACATAGAGTCTTGCATTTTGAGGCATTTTGTCAGATAAAATAGATTTTAAACATGATTTTAACGATAAATAACAACAATTTAGTAATATATAGGTATATATAGAAGAGGATATATGAGGATATATATTGAGATGGTTCATTAATTTAGTAACTAAACACTTGCATGGAGCATTGCAATTAAAGTATTTTATCGGAGAATACATTTTAAACATAATTTTAGCGATAAATAACAATTTAGTCAAGACTATTGAAAAGGTTGCAAGACGCAATGAAAATTTTAGGAAAATAAAAATAAGAAATAAGTGGAAATTTTACCGGTGAGTGTGTTAAATTATAAGGCAGAAAAAGAAAATCACTCTCCCCTGACACAGCAGAATATGTTTCAACACACGAACTCACATAAAGAATCTTGCAAACCAAATCCAAAAACGAAATATGTATAGAAATGTATTTATGTATATTTATGTATGTATATGTAAAAGTGTGTATATATGTATGTATTTATATTTATAACTTAACCTTATGAACTTTCTAAACTCTCTGACGAAGACCAGAGGCACACCCAAGTAACTTAATCTTATCTACTAAATACTTCAGTTCACTGAAGGGATGGAAGTAAAGTGGGATATTATGACCTCTTGGCCGAAACAGCTGTAAGAAAGTATTCTACTTTCTAAGGTCTACGTTATATAATTTAAAAATTACTGGTATTTTTATATATGTAAAGCATAATATGTTATACATGTATGTATATTGTTATAATTGTTGTTTAAAAAATAAATAAATAGACATAATATGTCTAAAAGCTGATGAACACCACCTCTTGATACCCTCCATTTTCTTATTGCCGTATAAAAATATGTATATATAGATGCGTGTGTGTGTTTGAGTGTGTATCTACACGATATAAACAAATACACAAACGCGCAAACACGCACACACATATTATATATTAGCATGTGTGTGTGTGTACGTGCGTACGTGTGTGCAAGTGTGTGCGCGCGCGTGTGTGTATATACTCTCACTCAGTGTTGCCCTAATACCAATACTTGAACAGAATTAACTCATATTTATGTCTTTATGTTTGTAGTTTTCTGAAGGAATCTATCCGGTGGCTCTTTGCCAATTCAAAAGTCAAAACGGCTAAGAAAATTATTAGGAACGCAGCAAAACAAAACAACATCGACTTTGATAGTGTCTGGAATATGACTTTAAAAGATACCGCAGTAAAACACTCTGATGGTCACGTGAACGAAACCAGTTTTGAGTACCAAAACAGCGACTCCAAAGTCCAACAAGATGCCACAACTGTTGTCGAAGATACACAGTCAGAAACAAAGGAAGAATCCTCAATGTTTGTCAATTTACTCGCAATCTTTAAGTCACCCTATCTGAGGAAAGTAACTATCGTTGTGTCTATAGAATGGTAAGTTTCACCCTATTATTGTTGATGCTATTTTACTTATTATCATGAACACTTCAGAAAAATAAGCAACGGTGTCGTTTTTTGAATCAACTTATATTGTGAGCCAATATTTTATTAAACAGATTATATTTTATATTTTAAAAAAGAACGAAGTTGTGATGTAAGAACATTGTCTTTCTAATGAGTATCTTAGAGTAACTTAGTGAAAATCAGTTCAATAAAATCAGTTCAATAAAAACCATATAAATGTTTTCTCTATATTTCTCGTTTTAACATATGCTGTTTCTTTATGCTATTTCTCTGATTTCTCTTACGGTATTAATATCTATAAGTTATCAATCAATATTATGCTATTTCAAATCTTGAAAATAACCTTATCGGTTATAAAGTGAAGTTTTCATTGACGGAATATTTCCTTAAGCTCTAACATCCATGATCAGAGATATCCATCAGACTTTTTGACATTAGGTGTGGTTAAAAGATATCCATATTAGCAGATTATATTTACATATTTTGTTTCTTTGATTAATAGGGCTGTAAATACAACGGCGTGGAACAGTATTTTTCAAATGCTAGAAGTTCTTGCTGGCAACATCTATCTCAACTCTTTCATAATGTCTTTGTTTGATGTGTTTGCTATCGGGATTTACTCCGTACTAGCGAGAAGGTAACTGATGTTCTTATTTTTGTATTATTAGAAGCTATAATTTAATTACATTGTTCTATAATATGGACTTTAAATCTGATAGGAGTAAACTTTGCTTAAAATCAACTGGAATTCATAGTCATAGAAAACTGATTATTCTGGATTTTAATAAATGAGTTTCTCATAACCCGAATTTGATACGGCTGCGATTCCTGATTAAAGACAACTCTTCTTCTTAACATCGTTAAGGCACTCGCAAAACGTATAAGGGTCCCGTAAGAACATTAAAATTCCAACATTTAATATTTAGAGTTTAAGTCATCTGTTGTTATTGAATGTAAAACAAAATTTTAAAACAAATAATATAAAAATAAGAAAACTCAAAATCTTTGTGGTAGACATGACAGAAATAAAAAGGGCAAATGTTTTAAAAAGTAGTTATAAAGAAGCAGATAAAGTAAACTAGAAGAGTATCGTTGATAGAGGGGATGAAAAAGATAGAATTAAAGACAAATGATATATTTCTCACTCGTTATATTATGTAAAGATGAGGTAATATTTCAGATAGGTATAGGATTGGTGAATAGTCTAAGAAATTAGTCAATAATATTAGTGGTCACTCTACATTACATATGATTAATAAATCTTTAACAATGACTTCCTACTATATATATACTTTTCAGCGATAAAACGCAGCACATTTAACTTTTCACATAACCCTTACAGTATAGTTATACTACTTCTCTATTATGGTTTATCTGGATCCTGAAAGATAAAATCATAACACACTCAGAGAATTTCTTAAGCCATATTTTACTTCGTCGTCGAGCAACTTTTGAACCTCTAAAAAATAAACTTCGTAATGACATTTCCACTGGATTCATTAAATTCTAAGTTTGAATTTATTTAAAATTATCGATCCGAAAATACGTACGAAATTCAAAATTTATTTTTCCCCGCAAATTGAATCCGTATTGGTAAATTTTTTGGATAATTTTCAAAATCTTTCTCTCTCTCTCTCTCTCTCTCTCTCTCTATATATATATATATATATATATATATACAATGGTTTTTCTTTCTTAGGTTTGGTCACAAAATATCACTGCAATGCTTGAAATCACTTGCTGCTACGTCAGTCATCTCAGCATCCCTAATAAAGATATTCGCAGGTAATATTAAAGATACATATTCTACATTTTTGACACATATTTCTATTATTTAACTAAGTTTATATCGTATTATTTGTTCTGATGTGGTTTCATCCTTCATGAAACAACGTTGTCTGTTTTCTGAAAATAGTAGTAAGATTAATATCCATTTGGTTTACAGAGAGAAATAGAACTCTTTGCCTTCACGCGCTGAAACAAATGGGAAGGCCATACAGTGTAAAGTGTTTATTAATGATTTAAGAAGGTAATATATGAGTCCACAACTGTGACATAATAAATAAATCCTCCTATCTACATAACGCGATAAATACTAATACCAGTGATATTTTAATTATAACTGGTAATATTTTAATAAAGTTGACATAAATGAGACAAGAAATTTAGAAGAGTAACCCTTTGTTACGATGCAAACTGACTGAAATCATACAATATAAGCAAGTTATGACTCTCTCTTTCTCCATTTCTCTCTCTATCGCTTTCTCTTCCATTTGTATAATTTTTTATCGCTACCAATGTTACTGCACATATTCTTTTCCTTATGTTACGTTCCAGTGCTGTACCATTTAAAAATATATTATCTAAGGTGTTACAAAGTGACTATGTCTCAGATGTTATCGTTGATTTTCAAATTCTTTTTAGAATTTGGAGTCATAAAATATGTATTTCTCTTTTGCACAACTTTCGCTTTTACTTTCTTTTCCCTCAAACCTTCCATATCATCTGTCCAACTTCTCATTTTGCCTCGTCTTATATTATGTTATAGCCAAAATATAATTAATATCTCCGTTAAATTGTTATAAGGAATCTCAAGTTGCGGCCGTTTGCTGAATGCTTTTATCACTGTTGAATTCATACTGTGTTTAATGTGCAAAATCTTGCTCGTTTTTATTAATTCAAATTAATTTTTTATCAGACTGATGAAAAGCAACAATAATAAAGCAAAGTGAAGAACAGATCCGCGATCACTTTTGAATATTTCAGTTGAGATTCACATGAAACTGGCTTAATACCAACTCGTATTGAAGTCTGTAAGAAGTGTTTTTTCTCTATCGGTAATTTCAAAGTGTTCACCATTATTGGCTTACCAAACTTTCAGACTACTAATATTTTGATGAACCAGTCACGAGCTACAAAATTGAAGGCCCAATGTCACATTTATTATTTTCCTGTCGTTGTGTACTTTGCCATTCTTAATTCCAAGGTCAATAAATTAAACTATCAAGAAGAGGGATTTATATAATTGATAATCACTCCTCCGAAATTCATGAACTCTGCCAATTTATTTATTGTCTTTTACATTTTACAATTACTATTATTATTATTATTATTATTATTATTATTATTATTATTATTATTATTATTATTATTATTATTATTATTATATTATTATTATTATTATTATTATTATTATTATTATTATTATTATTATTATTATTATTATTATTATATTATTATTATTATTATTATTATTTTTATTATTATTATTATTATATTATTATTATTATTATTTTTATTATTATTACTACTATTATTATTATTATTATTATTATTATTATTATTATTATTTTTATTATTATTATTATTAAAGTGAGAGAGCAGTGCATGCCATCAAAGTAACACTGGGGTAAAATATACGAAGTTCAGTCTACCGATTATGACTACCTGTCTGATAAGGTTACACCAAGCACATGTATCACAACCATGTAGGCGCGACGTGGTAATCGCATATCAAGATAAATAGCACATGACATTGCAGGTTGGGCTCTGTTAGAATTTTGTTGAGGTCGAGTAGACCATCCCGCTCAAAGTTTCCCTGAATAAGGGTTGTTAAGAACGTTGAGCAAAGCACCAATGTTTCCAGGGGTGATTTATTCAAACCTCAAAGAATGCACTTCCACAACTTCTTTTAGTGATCAGAGATGCACATATCGTCAGCCACAAAGAGACATGCTCAACTGGTTAGGGTCAAGCAACTGACAAGCAAATCTTTGGTATTAAGCAGAATATTTACTGTAGCCCAACTTTTATACCAAGACAAAACATGTACATGATAACACTTCCAATCAGTTAAGATCAGAAGCCATGAGAGCCAGTGCACGGTACTGCATCAGGGTATTTATCATTATTATTATTATTATTATTATTATTATTATTATTATTATTATTATTATTATTATTATTATTATTATTATTATTATTATTATTAAGTTAAATTAAAATACATGAGCAGCAACAGTTCTCGCATCGACAATGCTCTTCTCAATACGTGTGATGTACCAGTTAAGACAATCTTTTACACTTCTTGCAGGGATGGTAAGCCAGGGATCATTCTCATATAATTTTCGGTTCCCTTCTTGATCATTCCTAGTGCTCCTACGATCACTGGTATTGTAACCGCCTTGAGATGCCACATTTTCTCTAATTTCAATGAGCAGGTCTTTATATTTTCTGAGCTTGTCAAACTCTTTCGCCGAGATATTATGATCACAGGGGATGCTCATGTCGATCAATAAGCAAACTTTATTGTTTTTGTCTTTCACAACAATATCTGGTTTATTGGCTTTGATGGTTCGGTCTGTATGTACTGGAAAGTCCCACAGAATCGTTACATTTTCTCCTTCAGTTACAGCTTCAGGTTGGTGATTATACCACTTGTCGGCAGTTTTGATATATTGTAATGCCGACTTATTAGCCAGTGTAGATATTGGCCAACTCTGTCATGTCTTAATTTATACTCCACTGGTGCTAAGACTTTACATCCAGAGATTAGATGGTCCACTGTTTCAATCATGTCATTGCAGAATCGGCATTGTGGGTCTGCTCCATTTTTCATTACATTGGCCTGGTAGTTCCGGGTTAATAGGCTTTGATCTTGAGCAGCTAGGATGAAACCTTCGCTCTCTGCTTTTAGCTCTGAGCTCCGTAGCCACTGATGGGTTTGCTTCTGGTCAACATCAGCTTGTTTGCTACGGGCCACATATTTGCCGTGCAGAGATTTCTCCTCTCACCTATCAGCCAATTGCTCGTGCGCTTTTTTCGTTGCCATTATTTTCACCTTCTTTGCAACAATAGTTGCCGTACTTCCCTCGGGTTGTTCAGTTTGGGTATCCTGCACGAGATCAATAGCAAATCTTTTGCTTTCCTTTATGATAAAATGAAGCTTCTTTCGTCTCTCGTGATTTTCCACGAGCTTTAGCATCCAGTCATTCGTTATTTCAAGATATTTGGCCAGTCCAATTGTGGTTGTTTTGTAAGCTAGTTCAAATTGGATCAGGCCTCGACCTCCTTGGGCTCTGGGAAGGTAAAGGCGATCTACGTATGCCTTTGGGTGGTGCATCCTATTACAACTCAGCAGCTTGCGTATTTTCCTGTCTATATTCTTTACTTCACTCATATTCCAGTTCAACACATTGTAGCTATAAGTAACAACTAGAACTGCTAAGGAATTTATAGCTAACACCTTGTTACGTGCATTTAGTTCAGATTTCAGGACTGCACGAACTCTCCTATAACATTCCTTCCTGATCTTCTCTTTCATGCTTGCATGCTGAATACCAGAGCCTTCATTTATCCCTAAATATTTGTATGCTTGATCTTGCTCAAGCTCTCTTATGACTGTGTCAACATCTAACACGACTGAATTTGTGGTCTTCACTTTCCCTTTCTGGAAAGTGGCCTTGGCACACTTCTCAAGCCCAAACTCCATCCCGATGTCATCGCTGAATGCTTTCACAGTGCGCAATAAGTCTTCAAGTTCATTATTGTATTTACCATAGAGTTTAAAGTCATCCATATAAAATAGATGGCTTATTTTTTTATTGGCAATTTTATACCCATACTCTGTTCTGTTTAATTCACTTGTAAGGGGTATTAGGACTATGCAGAATATTAAAGGTGAAAGTGAGTCACCTTGAAAAATTCCACAGTTGATGTTTATATTTTCTGAGGCAAGTACTCCATTAGAGTGGTATAATTGGAGATTCGTATTCCACAACGACATATTGTGCTTCAGGAAGCTTGAAATCACAGGGGAAATTTTGAAGATGTCCAGCGATCTCAAGATCCATGGATGCGGTATACTGTCGAAGGCCTTTTTATAGTCAATCCATGCGGAGCTGAGATTTCTGCGCTTGTTGTGACAGTTCTCAAGGATCATACGATTAATTAGCAGTTGATCTTTGCATCCGTATGAGCCTCGGCGGCACCCTTTTTGTTCAATGGGGAAAATATCGTTCTTCTCCATGAATGCATATGTTTTCTCCGCCAGGATAGATGTTAGGATTTTATACGTGGTGGATAGACAGGTTATAGGCCGAAAGTTTTTTGGAAGGTTGGTTTCGTTATTCTTTGGGAGTAGGTAAGTAATACCACTTGCTAACCATTCAGGTGTTTTCTTTGGGTCTCTCATAATTCCATTGAGCAGCTGAACTAGCTTACCGTGTGCGCATGGGAGCGATGCGAGCCAGAAATTCGGCACCCTATCTTTACCGGGGGATTTCCAATTATGGGCCTTCGTGAGTGCCTTTCTTAGGTCTGCTATTGTGATGTCTTCCCATGCTTGTTGTAAATTTTGGTAGGATCCTTCAGTTTGTATAATCCAGTCTGCATTTGTGTTGTACGTCTTCTTGTCGCTCCAAATCCTTTTCCAAAAGTTTTGAACTGCTTCCATGGGAGGGGGGTCTTTAACGGTTACTTTCTCCTTCCCTATTTTTCTGTAGAATGTTTTGGCATTGGATGTGAACAGCTTATTTTGCTTGTAAAACTTGTTTCTCTTCTCAAATCTTCGTATTCTTTGGGATTTTGCTTGGACTTTTTGTTTCAGCATTTCTTTTATTGATATCAGTTCTTCTCTTGGTGAGGATCCAAATTTTCTCTTCATCTTTCTTCCTGTTCTGGATCTCACATCATTTCCACATATTAGTTCATTTAATATTGATATTTCCCCTCTCATAAATTCAATTTCTTTTTCAATTTTACTTCTCCAGGTTTGGTTTCTTCCCAGGTTTGGTTTTCTTTGTTTTTTGGGGGGCATACAGCTGGTTTCAATTGCCCTAGCAGAAGCGTAAATAATTTCATTTAACTCAGTAAAATCAGGTTTTAATTCTTGTATTATTTCATTTGTTACATAGTTGCCAATTTGGATTTGGTTTTTATTTTGGTTTGTATTTGAGAGTTCATGAAGTGGTTCTCTATCATTCATACTTGTATGTCTTACAACTTCAAGCGTATTCAGAATTTTCTGCCTCATTTCTGCCATAGACTCTCTGTGTTCTTCAGCAAATGCGAGATCTTCAGTTACTGTTGTTTTATCATTTTCCTGGCTATCTTTAACAGGTTCAATAGAATTTCTTGTATCTTCAGGCCTTTGCGTACTTTGATCAGATGGCAGTCTTTCAATTAAGCCTCGTGGAGGGCTATACTGTTCATCTGATTCTTCAGTTCCTTTGTGTCTTATATTTATGTCATTTTCCGTTGCGTGCTTGATCGCGCTTATTTCACTGTCTGTGAGTCTGTTATTTCTAAGGATATCCCTCCTCACATTTTCCAATTTGTTCTCGTCCAAGTAGGGCCTACTGTCTTGATTCCGTGTTCTCCATATACTGTAGGAGTTCTCCATATACTGTTATTATTATTATTATTATTATTATCATTATTATTATTATTATTATTATTATTGAGTGAGAGAGCAGTTCATGCCATCAAAGTGACACTGGGGTAAAATATACGAAGCCCAATATACCCATCATGACTACCCGTCTGATAAAGGTACACCAGGCACATGCATCACAATCATATGTGCGCGACATGGTGATCTCATATCAAGATAAACAGCACATGACCTTGCAGGTGGGGCCCAGTTAGAATTTTCTTCAGGTTGAGTAGCCCATCCTGCTCAAACGGTCCCTGAATAAGGGTTGCTTTAGGATGTTGAACGAAACACCTATGTTTCCAGAGGTGAATTATTCAAACTCCAAAGAATCCCTCTCAACACATGGCTATGATGCTCCCCCACTACTTCTGCTCATGATCAGAGATGCACTTATCGTCAGCCACTAAGGGACATGCTCAACTGGTTAAGGTAAAACAACTGACAAGCAAATCTGTGGTATTGAGCAGAATATTTGCTGTAGCCCATCTTTTATACCAAGACAAAACAATGTACATGATAACACTTCCAATCAGTTAAGATCAGAAGCCAAGAGAGCCACTGCCTGGTACTGCATCAGGGCATTTTTTATTATTATTATTATTATTATTATTATTATTATTATTATTATTATTATTATTATTATTATTATTATTATTATTATTTATTATTATTATTATTATTATTATTATTATTATTATGTTGGTTTGGTTCAGGTACGGTCTTATTCTGGATTTGGCCAAAAGGTTACTACTTGTAACCTCAGGTATCCGTATCCACACGTTTTCAGCAGTCTTTCAAGTCTTTAGAACCGTTCTGATAATCCTTGTTGTTCCTAAAAGACAAACATTTTTGTAAGATCTCCTCCAGACATTCTAATTCAATCACCTTCAGCCATTTTTCTATATCTTGGCTCACTGTTTCCAACGCACCAATTATTATAGGCATGACCTTTAGTGTTCACATGTTTCAAATTCGTCCTATTTCAAATTTTAAGGGATTGTATTTTTTCTTCCTCTTTCTTTACGATCCTGAAATCAAACGGGCATGATGCGCCGATAAGTAAACGACTTCACTTTTCCTTATCTATAATCGTTATGTTTGATCCATTACTTTCTATTTTCTCATCTATAATCGTTAGGTTATCCTTATCTATAATCGTTATTATTATTATTATTATTATTATTATTATTATTATTATTATTATTATTATTATTATTATTATTTATTATTATTATTATTGCTATTATTATTATTATATTATATTATTATTATTATTATTATTATTATTATTATTATTATTATTATTATTATTGCTATTATTATTATTATTATTATGATTGTTATTTCAGAGAGCAATAACACAATGGAATATATCATCCTCGCTTTGTACATTTTGGCTGTTGCTGGACTGAATGCTGCCTCCTGTGGTGATTACATTTACACCTCGGAACTCTATCCTACACAAATAAGGTACAAAGCCACTGGTAATAAATGTTTCTGTAGAATGAAAAGAAAAGAAACCTACCTTCTTACATCTGATGACATATGAATTAGGTTTGAAATTTGTAATTTGAAATTCAAAATGGAACTCTAATTTAACAGACACTCTAATTCATGTTGGAATCAATGAATGCATTTCCATAATTAGAATACTAGTTCGAAACTCAGTTTTATTTTAACTATTAGCAAATTGCTTAACAGTATTTTCAAATCACATATCTTCTACTACTAATCCTACATAATTTCTTTTCCTATAAAACATTTGATTTTATCAATTTGAAATTTGAAGCTAAAATACTATAAATACATTTTACTAATCTCGAAATGAGAGAAATTTCAACTAGTTAAGTTTATTGTTGACATTTCATTGGTGCTTGAAAACTGGACTGAGAGTCAGAGAAGACGCATTGTTTCATTTGAAAGCAAACTAAATAAGCGAAACATTATTTCCTAAAGACGTTAACCCATTATTCTACCTTTTTTAATCTTCCCAAGTGTATGATGCAGCTATTGATTCATATATTTTAACTAAACATTGTCTCTAATCCTAAATATCTTGTGATTGTAGAAGTATTGGAAGTGGTTTCGCTACAACTTTCACGCGGATTGTATGCTTGACATCACCTTTCCTGAAACTCCTGGTAAGTGCATGCTCATTCTACTGAATCTAAACTTAAAGAATATTCAACTACAATGTCTTAATAAAAGCATATAACAAATTGGAAGCAAGAAATAATTTCGATGATTTTTAGTTAATTGTATGGTGCTTTTTGAGAATATGGAATCATTTTTCTCCATCACATCTAGATCTTGGTCTACAAGACAGCTGTATAATAAGCTTACATGCAGTACATCAAGGGGTCATTTCTGTCTTTTAAGAATGTCTTTATCTTTAGTTATTATTTTTGTACAAACTTTAAGGAAAGAACTGTACATGTAGATATAACATAGTATATTATGTACACTTTTAGAACACTTTCATTTAAATGTGTGTGTTGGATGTTATTGTGACTTGTGTCAAATTGGTAACTGCCCTGTTGACTGTGATCTACTGCTTTTTTATATTTCTCCACCTCAATTTGTTTTCATTTCTGTGACTTCAAGACGTGTATGTTGCAATGCTCAGATCACTTATACTACATCTGTAGGAATAGGTATTCAAGTATTGTAGAACATCACGCCACTCATACAAACAAGACACAAGGATCGTTTCAAAATGAAACATGGAGACCAAGATAAATGCTTTGCCCTACGTATTGTATACAATGATTACAGTGGTCAGCTTCCCCCGTGGTCCAGTGGCTAACTGAAGCAAATGCCATTTACATCACCAGCAGAGTGGTGACAACAAACTAGCGATTCTTCTTATTGTTATTTTTGCATTACTAATATTGAGGTCTATCAAGCACCCTAATTAGGCAGTCTACCATAAAACCGCAGCCATGTGAGGATAAATGAAATTTCTCCTCTTTCAAGCAATCAACCACTGAGTGAGTCAGATAATGATGATTCTGATGACGAAACTGAAATTGAAGTGAAGACCAAATGGATGATTTTGATAATCCTCTTTCATGCTCTAAACTAATTCAAGTACAACTGGATCATTTTGGACAACAACGATTTTTATCTGGGTGGGACAATGGTCATAGAATTTGATGTTTTTTCCTAAAGAACGAAAACAAAATACGGCACACAGGCACCGAGAAAAGAAATTCGTTGAATTTTTCGGTGCACATAGTGAACTGGGTTTGGTTTACTGCAAGAATATTAATGGTTTTGATGATGGCACTGGAAATTTCCTCTGATGTCAAGATAGTTTGGTGGTTACTCATTAATAGCGGTATTTCCAGCTTAAAGGCAGAACTTTTATATGTTGCGAATGAGTATCCAGGGATTCCAATCGGTTCTTCGAAGAAAGCAAAGAGTCATACGACACTGTCAGTATATTATTCTCTTTGATCAGGTATAAGGATTTCAAGTGGAAAGCTGGAGTGAACTTATAGATCATAAGTTATTTTAGCTAGAACGCAAAGCAATTACATATAGATTTGCTGTTTCTTGTGCCGGTGGGACAGCCGAGCTTGAAATGAGTACCAGAGTCGAGAGAATAGGCCAACACGTCATGAATGGAAACAGGGAATAAACGCGTACAATACGTACAACTAGTTTCACCTGAGCCAATTGTGTTGCCACCACTACATAAAAAAAAACTTGGAATCTTCGAAAGTTTTCTGAAGTCACTGGACACTGAGGGCCAACCGATCAAGTTGTTAAACGATATTTTTCCTGAACTAAACGGTGCAAGATTAAAGAAGGCGTGTTCCATAGACCAATCACTTGCAAATTGACGAAGTATCTGATGTTCGGAGATTCACTAAATGGAGTTGAACGATGAGATTATGATTCTGTATTAAGGGCAATCGAAAACTTTGTAGGAAAAGTACTGGAGCCCGAACTACAAGGCAATCATAACTGATATTCTGGATTCAGCCAATAGTGCAAAGAGTCACTGTTTAAAGAGCCGCTTAAATTTCTTTCCTTTGGACAACGGCAGCATCAATGATGAGCATCATGAAATATTTTATCAAGTGATCACTTCTATTGTAACAAGATGCCAAAAGCAAATCGATGCCCGCAGACTGTTGCTGGCTTTACGTCCATGCTAGTGATCTTGGCAATGAGCTTAAGGTTGTAACTTTTTCCTGGTAATTTTTTCTGAGTGTATTTTGCTATTTTAACGGCGATTCATTGAATTTTAATGCATTAATAACTTCATACAATGTTCAGTAGATTAGACACAATTTTTGTAAATGTGGTATATCTGAGATATCTTGTAGATCAAAATGTAGGTGTGATGGAGCAAAATGTTTTCCAGTTTCATAGACAGCACTCTAAACCTAACCAATATTACCTAAAGTAGTATTTGCGGAAATATTAAATTAATGTCATGCAGTCTCATTAACACTCTTATCAATGACTTTCATTAACCAACATGTGCGTGTGTGTGAGAAGTATGTCTCTAACACTTCACTCTATCAATTTACATGTCCATTTGATAAATGCATATGCGTTATGAATCATTCACCTGTACCATGCATTACCCTAGTGTTTAGAACAAGTATCCTGTTAATGCGTAACACTGTGCATGAAATAAACCCTCAGATTTCTGTAAAAGAGCCTACTTTGTTCTATTCAAGTTATGCTAGACAAATTCACAACACTTCATTTCAATAAAATAGTTTTTCTCTTCAACATGCTTCGTCAAAATTCAACATACATCCTTGCCTATTGTGACCTTCATATTTTTTACAACAGACTTCATTCTCTTAACCAGTAACCTCTCTCTATAGTAGTATACTTCGTGATAATTTTTGTAACAGTCTTTTGTTTTCTTTTTTGTTTTGGTACAAAAGAAGTTTTTTATTTCTAAAACGCCATTTCTTTCATTTCTCTCTATCTCACTCCTTCTCCTTCTATTCTTCCTCCTCACATTTTCTTTAACATCTAATACATTCTTCGGGGTAAGCTGTCCCCCTTCAATGATTAAATCGTTTGCTTCGTTTTGTTATATGAATTCATATAGGTTGCCCTTCACATATATTTCAAATTGGATGAGATCGTATCCTTTCCTGGCTCCTTGTTGATCAGATTGTTATCTCTATCAATCTAAGGATATATATATATATATATATATATATATATATATATATATATATATATATATATATAGGATATATATATATATATATCTAATATATATATAATATAGGATATATATATATATATATCTAATATATATATAATATAGGATATATATATATATATATCTAATATATATATATAATATAGGATATATATATATATATCTAATATAGGATAGAATTTTTCGAAAAGAATTCTATCAATGGCCAGCATATTAAAAAATACCTTTAAAGGTTAAATTTACAAACAGTTTATAAGTAAGGGCAAAAGAAAAAGTTTCTAATGCCAAAATATGCCGAAAATAGACACTACGTCAATAACCATGTAATTCCATGGTTATTGACGTAGTGTCTATTTTCGGCATATTTTGGCATTAGAATTTTTTTCTTTTGCCTTTACTTATAAACTGTATATATATATATATATATATATATATATATATAATATATATATATATATATATATATATATATATATTATATATATATATATTAAAAATATATTAAATTTTCTATCTACAGGCATTGGTAGTTCCGTGGGCTCCTGGGATTATCATAGGAACCGGATGTATAGTTTCTTCAATTTTGGTTCAAGTATTTCTACCAGAAACTGGAGACCGCGTTCTACCACAGACAATCGAGGATGTGACCCAAATGGAGAAGGAAAAGAAAGGGAATAAAATTTACACTATATCCCACAGAGAATGAGATAATCAATATAATCTGTAGCCTCAATCAGTAAAATTTCGTTTATATAAATTCAGAACACGTAGTCTATGTTGAAGTGATGTGTGTATGTATATATACATATATCACATTACATTATATTATATATTATATTATATTATATTATATTATATTATATTATACTATACTATATTGTATTATATCATATGATGTATATTATATGTAAAAAGCTGGGAATAAGTTTCTTATATGATTAGGCACTGAAGGGCTAATCATCTGATAGATTCTTTATATAAGGAAATATGAAAATGGTACTATTTTATCCAGAATGTTCATCATTCTGTCACCTGAGCGATCCTACAATATCATGGAACTTAGAGTCTTGTTTGACTTATCATATTCAGATGTATATATCGGTCTACAACTTCTGCTGAGTAATTCACTTTGACATGCAATATTCAAGAGATCAGAAAAGTCCACTCGGAAGGTTTCAACGGGAATAGGAAGATTTTACCCAAGATGGATAAAAGGACACAATCAAGAAAGAATTAGAAGCGCATTTTTACCAGTGAAAAATAATATCCGATATTTTAGTTAATTGCATTGTATTATAATCATACATTAAGCAAAAACCTTTTTGAAAAATGCGATTAAATACACTCGTTTTCATTGAACACCAATTTTAGTAATGCTAGCTCCCAAACTATTCGGTTTGCCCAGCTTTTACAATTTATTCATTGAAATTAATATCGGGAAAGAACCTGCGGATTCGGGACCTACATTTTACATGCAACTGCCCATACAAACTATCTTCAACGGAGGCTTCTTGAAAATGACATCGAAAACGTTAGAAATATTTTAGTCAGCGAAGCTATGAAGTCGATGGTTGATAAGTGTACTTGGATAAACAAACATCCAATCTCACTCAAACCATAGTCTATGAATTGGAGGCCATATTTAAAAAATAAAAACAAGAAAATAAATATCAAAATATAAAATAAAATGACTAAAAGATCTTTTAAAAAATGATATTTGTCGGTCTTTTATTGTCGGTCTTGTATCGTCGGTCCTTTATCGTCCCGACAGTGAAAACGACTACTGGAGTAGAGATAGAAACACAGAAATATAATATATCAAAGAAGGAAGAGATATTTGGTGGAAAGTTTTAAGCAAAAATGATTGTTGATAAATCGCTAATAGAAGCGATAATGATTGGGATCGCGGAAAATGTGACTTTATTCCGTTCTAAAAAAAGCCTCTACAAATTTCTTGGGCACCTACTCAAAGTGGTTTAGACCTTGCAGACATTTCTCCAATATTTTGTTGAAGTTCTGGAATCCTACAAAACCATCAAACGAAATATCACTTATCTTGAACTTTACTTTCTATTAAATAAAATATAATCCAATATACAACAATTAATAATATTTATTCTTTCTTAATTCTTATACGTATATGCTTAATATTAGTCACTAGCAAGGGCACAGAAATTCGTTTTGCATTAACAATATGCTACCAATTCAATATTTATCTTACTTTTGTGTTAGGAATGCGATATTTTCACTTTTAATTTTATCTCTATAGCTTTTCTATAGAGTTCAAAGCCAGCAGCACGAGTTATGACGTCAGTGTAAACAATATGATCGAAGATAGAACAAATGGGTATACCCATCGCCTATTTTTTCTTTCTACGATCGCATTGCTTACATAGGTGCATTTATATACGAAACGTCGTAACTTGTGGTGCTGGATCTGAATTCTATAGAAAATCTACAGAGATTTTACAATTTACAATTGTTTTGTTCCTTTTACAGTATTATTGGTAAATACTTTCATTTAGATCTGTCCATTCTCAAATCTTTCCAAATTATTAAGATTCCCATATTTTAATGCTTCCATCCACTTCATAACAGGTTTTCACTTGGGGAACAGGGTTTTATTTCTCTGATGTTGGAGACATGTTTCCTACTAATTCTGGGGTGCTGATTCGAAAGTGAAATCCATTTTTCTCTATCGCGTCAAGTTTTTCCACAAACTCATTTCTGGTATTGTCACTATTTCTAAGGATAGATTTGCCCTCATCAAGTGCGAACCCATATATGGAGCTTGACATAACTTTGAAAACATAGTTTTTCAATGTCATTTAAAGTAAACAGTGTGATCGAAAAATAGGCAATGGGTACACCCATTTGCTCTTTCTTCGATCTTATTGTTTACACTGACGTATTTGTATACGAAACATCATAACTCGTACTGCTGGCTCTGAACTCTATAGAAAAGCTATAGAGATAAAATTAAAAGTGATAACCAAAGCTTTGTGAATGAAATTGGTAGACGGAAACTGAAAGAAACGCCTCGTATATATGTGTATGTGTATGTATGCGTGTGTGTGTATTTCAGTCTGCGATGCCCACCACTACCGCTTGACAACCGGTTCTCGTGTGTTTACGTCCCCGTAACTAAGCGGGTCGGTAAAACAAACCGATAGAGTAAGTACCAGGCTTTAAAAATTTAGTATTGTGGTAGATACATTCCACAATTTTTTTAAGGTAGCGGTCCAACATGGCCGTAGTCTAATGATTGAAATAATAATAAAAATATATATATATATATATACGAACGGCTTCTTTCAGTTTCCGTCTACCAAATCCCCTCACAAGGTTTTGATCGTCCCGAGTCGATAATAGAAGTCACTTGCCCAAGGTGCTACGCAGTGGAACTCATCCAGGACTCATGTGACTAGGAAGCAAACTTCTTACCACACAGCTACGCCTGCACCTATATGTGCCCTCATCTTTCATTTCTTATGTCAAATCTCTTTGTACCTCACTTTTACGCGCGCACACAACGCACACAGCACAAACACACCCTCTCTCTCTCTCTCTCTCGCTCTCTCTCTTTCCCTCTCTCTTCCGAAGATATCAATCAGGCAACCAGTCAACCAACATTTATATAGGTTTTAATTATGTAGAAAATTTTGTTAAATTATCATTATAGTTATTGTTGATCTCATTCTTTTACATGTAAATATCCCACTGTTACACGTTATTGTATTTTTGCTATGTTATTCACTTCTATGCCGTCCGCAACACCTTGAAACATTGTAGCTAATAAAAAGAAATCAACACCATCTTCATCATCTTCAACAAAAGAAAATCAATGATAGCAAGAAGCAACAACATCATTAGCGAGAACACTGCCCCCATCAGTGGCAACAACAAACACACTACCATCAACACCACCAACAACATTATTAGCAAAAAAAAACAAGTACAAATAAAATGAACAATGCAAATCAGTTGTAAACTTTTTTCGCCGACGCGGGATGCAAATCGCCTAGTTTGGATGGTTTGCTCTATGAGCTTTACTTTTATATTCCAGATTTGTTTGGTGTCGCCTTAGCAGATATCTAATGCAACTGGCAGCAGAACGGGAGAATTCCTTGTTCTGTCAGTCGAGGAGCGGTACCGCTGCTGAAAAAGGCCCCAAACAAGGGCGTTCAAATAGAAAATGTTAAGCCCATAACGCTGCTGAACGCCAAGTTGTTAGCAAAGAGTGTGGCGCTTGTCGTCAAGAAACTAATTGGTGATGTTTAAGCATAAGCTAAAATAAAACGGGGAGGTGACAGGGGAAAAAATTAACCAAGAAATGTCAGAAGGCCTGTAACTCGGCATCTTGAGAGCCAGGTCGATATCGTCGTAGGTAACTGGACGGAGGGGCGGTGACAGTGGAAAACATTAACCAAGAAATTTCAGAAGGCCTGTAGCTCGACATCTTGAGAAGCAGGTCCGACAACATCGTGGGTGACTGGACGGAGGGACAGGTAAATGTGTCCGGGATCAGGTTGGCCCGGTTCTGCTGGTGGGGAAGAACTGGGACGAGGTGACAAGCAGGGTAGCCAATGTCTCTCAAAAATGGGCCGAGAGAATTGTATCCCCAAAGGTCAGGTAGAGATGGCAAGTTCCTACATGTACTCCATTGTAATCGCCTAATTTCGTGCCTTGCTCCAGTTTACGTGTGACTAAACTCTAAACTGGAGCGCATAATCTTCCGCTTTCTGCGGAATGGACACGTTCCACGGATGATGAGCCTCATTTGCTTTCAGCACCCGCTTGGCATGCCGTGTACCCTGATGCGCAGACATGCGATGATGCTACACCTCGAGCAATTCCTTAGCAGTTGTTGTCGCCATTTGTCAGACAGGATTTCCCACAGCTCGTCTCTTTGATTGAGCTCTACTCTTGGATCAAGCGTAGACCGAAGCAGGGTCTCTGGCCCTTTGAATGTCGTCAGATGCTCACAATCCTCTAACGGTAGGACAACACATTCAGCGGAGGTTCAATTCTGACGCTTAACAGAGGGCGAGCATGTGTAATAACCTTCTCGGAGAGATTCTGGGCGTCGATGAGGATCAACAAGTTTGTCTTTTACAGACTTTCGGGCTGGGGCCTCTGAATAATTTTCAGAAATCCTTGACCTGTCAGTACTACCGGAATGTATTGCCGGTTCGGGATAAACTCTACAGGCATGGAAGTGCCGTCAGCTGGGCTTGACTGAGTTGCATGCACAGCATTGAAATTGCTCCGTACGCTTTCAGCAAGTGCCTGGACGTGAAGGTGGTGCGTTCAGACTAGTCGTTGTTAATGTTAGTGGGTGACTGGAACGCCATCTCAGACACGCGCCTGGATAAGATAGAGACAGCTGATAGGAGAGGGGGAGTAAAAATCTCACAAACCTGCTCAGCCACTTCAAGTTGACTGAGAGATACCTACTAGATTTCCCGGATGCGCCAATGTGGACATGGGCGAATCTCATCGGGACTTCCACATCATATCTAGATAGAAAATTTCGTAGACCTGTAGATAGAAGTAGAATAAGCTGTCCATGTTTCAAAGTCGTCGGCTACACGTATCATAAATCTGTAATTTGTACAGTTGACACAAATAGAATCCATGGACAGTGCCCCGGATACTGGAAGCAGAACGCGTCTTTCCTGGCGCGCCAATCTTTCAGAGACCGAGTTAGCAAGTTAGTCCATCGAGAGTTGGTGGGTGAAATCGTCAACAGCCGTAGGTGGAGAGCCCTGAAAAGGGCTATTAGAGTAGAAGCGGTAGGTTTTAGTAAAGAAACAACATTAGATGGATCTAGGCTAGAGGGAGACCTAGTTAGGAAGCTAGAACTTTCTGGGGTGCGCGATGGTTCTAGGCCGGGGGTGGATTTCACATCCTATCTCAGTGGCATGTCATGCTTTTCAGACAGGGATGCAGAATTCTGTGAGATGCCGATAGCAACCGAAGATATACGGGACGCAATGAAGGCCTGTGCAAGTGAGAAGACACCGGGGCGGGAGGGTCTACCATTCGAAATTTAGTTTCATATGCCAGACTTGTTCGGTGGTCTTCTGGAAGATGTCTGTCACAAATGGAAGCAAAACGGGAGAATTTCCAGTGTTGTGAGGCGTGGAGTGTTGGTACTATTGAGGAAGGGCCCGAACAAGCGGGACAAAACTGATCATTTTAGGCCTATAACTCTACTGAACGCAGATTATAAGATTTTAACCAAGGTGTCAGCCAAGAGGTTGGCGCTTGCCGTCGATAAGTTGAGTGGTGGCACGCAGACATGCGCTATCCCAAACAGAACTATCTACAACAACTTCCATCTCCGCGCTACATCATAGAGAGGGTTGGTAAGGAACCTAGCATGTGTGGCTTCCTGATCAATTTGGATCAGTCGAAGGCTTCTGATAGAGTCGAACACCAAAACTCGGCGGCTGTTCTTGCGGCAGCGGATTTCGGTCCCGTTTTCAGAGGCTGGATCGCTACAATGTACAACAATATCTGTTCGGTGGTCAAAGTAAATGGCTACCTTTCAGAATCGTTTAGCATCGCTCGTTTGGTCAGTCAAGAATGGCCACTCTTGCCTTTTCTGTACGGACTGGCTCTCGAGTCATTACTGCGGAAACTGGAGGTCTCGAGGAGCATCCCGCGTGATCTAGGATGCAAAAGGTTCGTGTCGGCTTACACAGACGACGTCACCGTAATAGTGTCGGACAGCTCGGAAATTGAGGTGGTCTGCACTGCTCTAAGGGAGTACGAAGTGGTAACAGGAGCGAAGATCAACCAGAAGTCGATGGGCCTGGGCCTGCAGCTCGGTACCTGGAAAGGCAGATACATGCCAACCGACAGCGTTGTAGGGCGCTGGACCGAGGGGCCGGTTAAATTGCTCGGGTCTGGTTTGGTCCAGACATCCAGGTGGACAACATATGGGGGAGGGGGAAGTCACGAGCAGGGTAGCCATTCTCACCCAGAAATGGGCAGAGAGAAAGCTGTCCCTGAAGGGTCGGGTGGAAGCGGCGAATGCATACATCGGTTCCGTTATCTACTGCCGCTTGACCGTCGTCCCTTACCCCACTCCATGCCTGATCTAGTTGGAGCGCTTGATCTTTCACTTTCTATGAAAGGGACGTGTTCCACTCCTCAGGCGGTCCATCTGGGTGAAGGACTGCGCATGCCGTAGCTAATGATGCGCACACATGCGCTGAGTCTGCGAAATTTCCAGCGTTTCCTTAACGGAGAGCGGGTGTGGTTGACGTTCCTCAAAAGGGAATTTCCGTAGCTCGTTTCATCGATGGAGCTACAGTCCTGGGTAAAGCACAGACAAACAACGGACACTTGGCATCTGGAGTGTCGGCAAGCACTCACGGCCTTCTGCCAGTCGAGTAACGCGTTTTGGTGGAATCTCCACTAGGGAATTCTATAGAGGATTAGTGGCGGGAAAGAGCGACAACGAACTCGAGGAAACTCTGCACGTCGAGAGAACTAACTCTGCTTTTCTGGAAGATCTATGAATAACTTCCAGAAATCACTGGCTTAGGAGTGCTACCAGGGAGGTCTGCCGGTTCGTGACAAGCGCTACAGACACGGAAGTGCTGTCAGATGGATCTGTCTGAGGTGTACACAGTGATAAAACCGTCCTGCATGCACTAGAGCAGTGTCCGTGCATTACTGACCTGTGGATCTTTCTTGAACAGCTGTTTTTACGTGTAGGATGGATCTGGTTACCAGCCGAGTCCATTGTGAGGATCACCTCACTGCCTTCTTTAGGCTGGGAGGGAAAGGCAGCTTTCCTCTGCTTGGTAGCTATCCCGAAAGAGGTAGTGTGTTAGACGAGGTTGAAAGGACTAAAGATAGACACTTTCCTCTTCATAGACTTTTTCAAGTTCCATTTGAAAAGGAAAGTGAGGTCAGAGTAGGAAGTACCGCCCCCAGTAAGTTTGTTGAAAGGTGAATGAATGTTGCGAAAATGGCTCGCGTGAATGGGCCTACTTAGAATATTCGTCTGTAAGCCGGAGTAGTTGAAGAGAAGAGGGGTATCTACCCGGCGTTCTCTTGGCAGTCGGGGTGACCAGGATGTGTGGTGTGCCCTTGATGGCCCTGGGTGGAACTCCCCCTACTGGGGAATTTTCTTGTTTAACTTTTTTAAACTGCTTTTTTATTGTTTACACGTTTTCTGTTTCAAACCCCACTTGTTCCTTGTTTTGTATTGTCCCTAATTGGTTTTGTCTTCGGCCCTTGTGGCCAATAAAGAAAGGCTTGCAAAATCATTAGCGTGTACATATAAAAGAATGAATTGTTAGCGTGTACATATAAAAGAATGAATTGTTATTATTAATAGTGGCTTGCTGACAGAATCGTGAGGGGAAAGAAATATACTTTCGTGTTGTGAAGACCTGGCAAGTTTTCCCCAAAACCTCAAATATTCAGTTAAAAGAATGTCTATATGATACGTGGTTCGAGAGTCAAACGAAGCGACACTTATAGTAATGATAATGGTGAACTTCGTGGTCATGTGTACTAGGTCTATATTTTGTAAGTAAAAAGCGATCAAGATAGTAATTTCAGAATATCGGCCGATTATGCTTCAACAAGGTCCGATTCTCAGACAGTTTCAGGCAAACAAAAGCAATCTTAAAAACAGTCTGCTTATTACAGTTATCAAGCATAACCTGAAAAACTTGTTTATCTTTAATATCAATTTCACTTCTGGCAAAGCGGGAAGGGCCTAGAATAAAAATTAAATTTTTATGTATTATTTCATATTCAATTTTTTATGTTTAGTCAGTAAAGCAATAGCTGTTTCACAGGAGTTAACATTGTTTTTGCTAAGCCAAACTTGATTTGTATTTGTGAAGATAATTTTGGTTTTAGGTTAATTTCAAAATGATATTCCGCTACATATATTTGTTAGAATAAATAATTTTACATTCGTGACATTCTATTTTTCATGGAACGCATTTAAAACATTATAAGCACCTAAAAAGATATAATTTACGTCCGCTGCTCACACACAAGAAAACACATACGTCATACGTAAACATGCAGGTGCACAGACGAACTGTCGAATACACATAAACGAAGACAAAATGAAATCTACCCAGGTGGATGTTGATGGAATCCTACGTTCTCTGGGACAAACCGGTTTTTTCCACACCAGTCAGTGCATCTTGATTTGTGCATCTCTACTTGTAGCATCGGCAAATAGTTTATTCTATATATTCTACGGTATGTATAAAATTTAGATACACGCATACACATACACAGATATATATACACACACATATCAAAATCTATCTATCGACCTATCTATTATCTATTTCTCTCTCTCTATATATATATATATAAGTGCGTGTGTGTGTGTGTGCGTTTGTATATATATATATATATATATATATATATATATATATATATATATATATATATATATATATATATATACATGTAAATATATATATACACATATATGCATTTATACATACATGTATATACATGCATACATGCATGCACAAATACACACTCGCACACGCACACACATGCACACACATACACACACATACATACACACACACACACATACATATATATATATATATATATTTGTGTATTTATATATTTATACAATTACACACAGATGCAGTCGTAGCTTTATGGTACGACGTTTGCTTCTCAACCACATGATTCTAGGTTTAGTACCACTACGTGACACCCTACGTTGCTGTAGTCTGCTAAAGCCCCTGGCCAATCAAAGACTTCTGAATGAATTCGGTAGGCGGAAGCTGAAAGAAAAAGCATGTCATACATGTATATGTGTGTTTGTGTGTGTGTGCGTGTGTGTGTGTGTGTGTGTGTATGTATGTGTGGGTGGGTGGGTGCGTGTGTGCATTTGAGCTTGCCAACCAGTGTTGGTTTGCTTACGCCCCTCGTAAATTAGTGGCTCGGCAAAATAACCTGGTGAAATATGTATATGTACTTGGCAGTTCGATCGACTAGAAACCCTCCATAGGTGTGCCCCAAGATGTCCGCAGTTCACTGACTGGATTAAAACATAGCGTTAAAAACAGTGGTAAAAAGCTTACTTTACAGCCACATGGATCCAGGTTCAGTCCCACAGCGTGGCATTTTGTGCAAGTCTCTTCTACTATAGCCTCGGGCCGAACAAAGCCTTGTGAGTGGATCTAGTAGACAGAAACTGAAAGAAACCCGTCGTATACATGTATGTGTATATTTGTGTCTGTGATAGACACCCCCCACCCCCCGCCATCATCGCTTGAGAACCACGAAATATTCCCTGTAGTATAATTCATCATTACTGAATAAAATCACCGATGCCATGTACTCATGTATTCATTAGTTACATTCAACTTTTAGGCATTTTAATCAAACTAGATAGGCAGACCGTTATACTCTAGGATTGACCATATTCCACCTAACACTTATATTCAAGCTTTATCACCCTCCTCTTGGTGTAATTTATTCCCTTGGAACTATACTTTCTATATTAACTTCCCATAATTCCTACTACACTATTTCCTCCTCTTGCTGTTATGTATAATGATATATAAAACCTAGCACTAAAATAGCTTCACAGAAGATTTATTGAAGATGGAATAATACTTGTGATGCCTTGGAAAATATTCTCTCAAAATCTTAAAAAATGTTTTTCGTAGCTACTGACTTGAATTGAGAATGGAGGAGGATGGTCGAACCATATAATTTCCCTTTCTCTAATAGTAGGCGAAATGTAACCTCATCTAACACTCCTGATGATGGAAGCAGTTATCTAAAATTTTGGATATGAATATCTATTTTTACAAGGATTAATGTACCCTGAAAAAAAAAACAACGAAAAACCAACGTTTAACCTTTGACATATTTACTTTATACACTCTACGCTAGACATCTTATTTACTTTATACACTATGCCATGCATATCTTATAATCTTTTAACACCGTTTTTAACCTAACCTTTATTAGTAAGTAGGTATATATCTTTTAATATGTTTATATATTTCTCATATATTTTTATAGATCCACATAATTTGTATATATATGTCAATTATAATTTGTATATATATGTCAATTATAATTTTAATATTTTTCACGTATCTGTAATTTTGAAATTTTTAGTATTGTTTCGATATTGAACTTTTTAATGAGAGATGCATTGAATATATTATAATACTCGTTTTGGCTAGGATAATATTGTAATGCTTTTGAGTTGTCAAACCTATCTGATTTCTCATCTTTAATTTGAAATATATATATACCTAATGTCTCAGGTTCAATACTTCAGCACTTCCCAACACTGTATTAATATATATGTGTGTGTGTAAATATATACTTCTATATATATGTGCATATATAAATATTATCCCTTATGGTGCTCAAGTTAAAACAAATATTATTCGAGAGATATTAAAACTAAGAGAATCATTCATCATAGATAATAAAAAAATATGATAATATTTTTTCTAGAAAAAAATTTGGAGTTGGTTATTCAACAACTAATAACGTTGGTAACATTATCTCTTCCTTTAATAGATATAAGCTCAATAAGTTTTACATTAAAAAATTAAATAATAACTCCAACAATAATAACGAGCAGAATTTAATAAATTGTAAATTGATTAATTCCCAGAAAGAGAGTAAACATGTAGACATACATTGAATTACTTATATAAGTTTAGCTAATTTTGAATACATATGAACCCTAATTTAGATTACTAATTATATACGTATAATTAGTAATAGTATAACGAGTATATATTAGCTGTAGATTATGTAGGTTATGTACATAACTAGAATAAGATTTAACTAAGAGGTTTATAAAATAAGCAAATAGATTGGAGAATATATAACAATTAGCGAACATAAAGCTTATTCTATGGATTGGCATAACGTTTTAATTTTACATAAATGTGAATTTAGAAATATTTCGAAGTAAATGCTGTATTACATCACGCTTATGTGTTACTTTCATCGTTAAAATACATATTTCTGTTTATTTTCCCTGTATTAATAATTTACGTAATATTTATAATTAATGGATTTTTTTTTTTTGCAATGCCAAATGTTTAGTTTAACAGATAAAATTTCAATTTACAACGTTATAATATATATTTCTACTTATTAGTCCTAAAATTGTTATTTACGTATTGATTTAAAGTGATCGAATTCTTGTAACACAAAATTTATGGTTAATTTTTAATTTGGTTCTAGTCTAATTTTAATTCCATTTAACTGACATAAATAAAATCAATAACGTTTTTACTTTTCATAAAAATCGGTAAATTTTATCTGATTATTTATTTAAATAAATTAACCACGTAAATTAATTTTTCCTTCATATATATTTTTTCCTATTTGTAGTCTTTTTTAAATTATCTCCCCTACACTGGAAATCGCTTAAAGAGTAATCGTATTCATTAATGAGAATTATCTCCCCTACATTGGAAATCATATAAATAGAGAACATAATTTCTTCAATAGCCTTGTTTAATTTGCGGAGTTAACTGGTATTCAACAATAAAAATGAGTTACACTTCTACATTTCTTAAATACTGTTGAATCTCATCGATTATTTCTAAATGTATAGTTACATTATAACGTCTTCCTTTATATTGTAAATTTATTTTATGTTATCTAGACTTGAAGAGTGAATATTTATCGTTGGATATAAGAAATATTAATTTATAACATTATCGATTTGGATATGATCGATTTGAATATAGGATCACGAAAAGCGCGTCGTCGTTTCTATGTGTATTATTAGTATAGTAATTTTTAGTACAATATTAATAATATATTTAAATTTATATTTTATTATAGATAATTTTTATATACATACATACATGCATACATACATACATACGTACATACATATATACATATATACATACACACATACATACTTCTAAAAAATATATATGCATACATATATATACTTACATATATATGTATATACATATGCCTATATCGGTACAGGAGTCATAAAACGTAAACAACACAAAATACGAAATGCGAAAACATAGAATACGAACTTTTTTGCAAACAACTAAAGAAAAAAAGAAAAAACAATGTAACATAAAGAACGACCATTCATCAGTTGTCGGCTGCTTTGTCTACTCCACATTTCGAGCAATTACTACAAGATGTGCCTTCGAGAAACAGTTGCTCCCGCAAAGCAAAATAAAATCTAGGATTTGCGGAGGGTCAAAGTGGTGCCCACGCTGCACCACTTGCCCTCACCTCTCCAACACCATCCTCCTCACTGGCACCCATCATCAACCCTATCATATCACTAACTCCTTCACCAACAAGTATCCTTTTTATAGCAAGAGAAATTAAATTTCCCATATTTATCAATTCAAAATGTACAAACAAAAGTAGAAAAGTGTTGAGTATCCACGAAAAATGTGTAAAACGAGGAAAATACGCTTCATTAAAAGGAATTTGTGACATCACAAAAGAAAACGGTGAATGGCTGTGCAGTGAGAATAGGTTCTATTATCTTCAAACTGAGAGCAAAGAACAGATTAGATATGTAACTGGAAAGGCAGCTATTTCCAAAACTATCCATCCATCAAAAAGAAGAAAAGTGTCCTTAATGCTAACTGCAACCAGATCAACTCCAGTGTCATCATCAAAAGACTGAAAGTGAATATCAAAAGCTTTGCTTCTCAATGTTTGTCGATTCATCTCTACAACTGGGTAGATTTGGGGTTTACTGACCAAAATATTCAATGCACATGATTATCAGAAGTTATGTGGTAGCCTGCAAGTTCATGAAAAAGCATTGAACTCTATAAAAATCTTTTGGAGTCGAGGACTATCAAAACTGGAAATTCCCAGAACAAATCAGAGTGCACAACGGATAATTAAGTGCCTTCAAGATCTTTATGATGTTTGTAAAAAGAAGGAGAAACTTCAACTTCAATTTATTTTATCTAAAAAACATATTAATTCTTTGTTATGCTTATAAATTTGCTAACATTCAGGACCCTTTTTCTTACACAGTTATTTAAAATTGGAATTAAACCTATAAAGTTAAAAATATGTATTATTTTTAATTATTTATATTATCGAATCTTGTAGTGGCCTCTGTCTTAAAATAGCCTAGTTTTGAACCTTTGCGTTGAGCAATTTCAATTCAGTAATCTTAAAAATGTATAAATACCCTTTTGTTCCACATCTCTCTTGCGTTTACAAAGATATAGGCAGCGGAAATACTGAAGTTTGAATCTAGTGCCACTTAGTTATTATAGTTTTAAAAGCCCATAGCTCTGAAACTACTTCAACAAGAAAGATGAAATTTCAGATATACCATTTCTGCATTGCATTGAGTCAGCACACCAAGTTTGGTAAAAATTTGAGCAAGTGTAATGAACACCACTAGAATTTTGCATGGTTTGGGTCCAAAGTGGTAATCCATTTCTTAAGATTGGGGTGACGGTTTTCTAACTAAAGCAAAATAAATGTTAGTTTCCTGACTTTTAGAAAATTATTCATTGCATTGAATAACAGTATAGAGTTATTGGTCTGTGAAAAAGTCATAACCCTAATGCAAATACACACACACACACACACACACATATATATATATATGTATATATGCATTTATAAGTATGCATATATATACATATGTATATATATGCATATATATATATGTATATGTGTATATATATATATATATGTATATATGCATTTATAAGTATGCATATATATACATATGTATATATATGCATATATATGTATCTCTCTCTTCTTATATATATATATATATATATATATATATACAAACATACATATATATATTTATATGTGTGGATGGGGGCACACCACCACGACTCTCACCTACAAAGGCAAGTTATCCAGAAACAAGCAAGAGCAATATCACTGGCTTCACCATGAGGCATGTGTTGATTTGAAGTTTCCTTCTCTTAGAGAGATGTCTAAGCAAAGACCAGGAGGTCTCTCATTCCCAGCTGTTGGATGACCATTGACTGGATGGCCATCCAGTGTTTGATAGTTTTTTGTCTTCATCCGGCAGAGTATCCAACCAAAACCATCCTGTTTATCAAACAGGCCCACTAGTGTTGCTGGTTTAGTTGCCATCGGCCTGAGCACGTGACAGTTTCTGCTGGGTTACATGTTACAAGTAGCAATACGAATGATTTGACACAAAATGCATACATAAGTATATAGATAAATAGACAGGCAGATAGACAGACAGACAGACAGGGTGTATGTATTTATATATACTTTACTTGGGCTTCTCTCCAACTTATTTTACAGCCATCACACCCGAATACAGATGTAACAATCTAACAGAATTTCAGCTGAATCAATACAATATATCAATCAATGAAGTAAGTCTAATATATGATAAATGCTCCATAGACATCATCAACAGCAATGAAGAGAGTACTACCAAACACCAAACTCTGGACTGCCTCAATGGTTATTACTATACCACTCCAGTGGATAAGTCTATAGTCTCACAGGTTGGTTGAATTCTATTACTGTATTAAACAATTGTTTTATTTCAGGATTTATTTATTTATTTGTCACAATTTCATGTCACCTCTGTTTTCTGTAAGAAACCTATGGACATCGTAAGTTTGTAAAACATAACTTTAAAAAAAAAATACAAATATCATAACATTTAACACTTTTCCATCGTGTATTAATGAATTAATAAAGCGATCATCATTTATTAAATGAACAGGTGAATATATTTATAAAGTAATAAAAACTATTTCATATAATTGTTTTCTTAGTGCTATATAATAGTAATTTTCATTAATTCTCTTTTCATTACACTGTTATCTTTTAAAAAATTTTACTAGACAAAACTATAAACAGACGACAGAACACTATGAGCTATGAGGTTAACGGAGCTGACTTACTGACATTGTCATTAGTCCTTACAATCAGATACATATAGCACTGTCAGAAGAATTAACCGTTTTTAAACAAACTTTGCCGAGGTTTTGGCTGGAACCTGCTTTAAGCATGCCACATAACCTCCCATACCTTTTTTTCATATTTTGAAACTTCCAAAAAATGTTTGCGAATTTGTTCTACACATGGGAATTCATATGACTATGCAAACACCATATTTTTCGATATCTTTCTCCCCCCACAAACATATTTAATGGTCCATTGCTGGAATTTCAACCAAATATTCGTACTGTCCGTTTTTTAAACTGTAATTTTTTCTATGGAAAAATTAGAAGAACAATTTATTTTTAAATTTCGAAAAGTTAAAAAAAAATATCTTAAAATTTCGAAAAAACTTTTTTAATAGTCGTATGAATTCCCGTGTGTAGAACACAAATTTTTAAAATAAGTTGTGAGGGATTATATGGAATGCTTAATGCAGAATTCTGCTGATGTTTCAACACTAAGAGGACACAAATATTTATATGAGATAGCAAAACAAATGTATAGAAGTTATTTTTTAATGCCTAAATAAAGACAAACATAGAAAAAAATTGTATTTACTCGTCAATAAATTATCCCCGTCGTCTTTCTAACACAGAAATAAATACCTATAATATATCAGAAGATCGGGGCCATTCTTTACCCCCGCAGGTTTGAGAGACCCCACACAAAGTTTATGTTTATAACGATAACTTCAGCTCAAAATAACGGTACATTTTTACTGTCAGAAATTAAATGCCAAGGAATAGAACTTGAAAAGGAGCATGTGTGCTAAGGAACATAATGAATCTTTAATTTTGCATATTTTTAGTTACTCAGCTTATTAATTTAGGGTTTCTAGTCGTAAGGTATAAATGACTTTTGCCCATATGATGCATGATAAAGAAGTTCGTAACAACATACAGATAAAATTTGAATTATTTATACACACCACTTAATCAAGTAATCCTAACTTTGTCTATACAGTATGTTTCAGAGGACGGGTTAATATGTGTATGTGAATATTGGTTGCTCTTTCACAACTTTACATCAAATATCACAAACTTACTTGGAGAAATTGCCTCCCTTAGAAATTATCTGTCATGAAAATGACATGCAGACAAAAGTTGAACTCTACACATTAATTAAGTAATTCTCTGTTCACTTTAAATTATGCTTGTTTTTACAGTGGGACTTGCTCTGCAACAGCGTAGGATTGGCTGAATCAACTCAGACTTTTTACACTTTTGGTCAAATGGTTAGTGGTCTGTTAGCACCATGTTTGATAGAAAAATTCGGACGAAAATCTATGAGAGTGACAAGTCATATCTTGCTGTTAATTTTCAACTTAATCGCCGCATTTTCTCCGTATTATTGGTTGTTTACAACTATGAGATTTTTTATTGGAGGAGCTCGTGAGGTAATGCCTTTATACTCCTTCCTAACACATGCATTCACTGAGACACTCGCTGACTCTGACATATATATGTACATTTATGTTTGATTGTATTGCATATACAGAGTACAAAGACACATGCATACGTACATATATACAATATATACTAAACTACACACACGCGCACACATACAAAAACACACACGAATATATATATATATATATATATATATATATGTGTGTGTGTGTGTATGAATGTATGCATGTATATATATATGTACATATGTGTGTGTATGTATGTATGTATATGTATATATCTATATCTATCTATCTGTATATATATATATATGTATATATATATATATAATATATATATATATAGAGAGAGAGAGAGAGAGAGAGAGAGGATGTTCTGGTTAAACTTTACTAATTTTTAAGTGTCCTTTGTATTTCAGGCACAGCTTGCGGTATTGGTGAACATCCAACGGCATTGGAGGGAATCAAGTTTAAAGATGGTGAGAGCGTAAGGATTAAAGTTGTTGAGAAAAAGTTAGCTGTCATGGAGGACTGGAGGCCATCTGAATATTGGAAAAGATTTACCTGTATTAAGATGATTCGAACTGGGTATCAAAATGCTGTAAACGCTGTGAAGGCATTAAGATGTACTATGGAAACCGTGGAAATAAAGATCCCTCAAAATGTAAAGGTCTTTGGGTGTATCTACAGTAAGGATGACGTCATGTCGCCCCGCATCTTTGAACAGAGCTTTAGGTTCAATTCAGACCTGAGAAAGGCACCGACCATTCTGCCTGCAACACTAAGGCCGAGATCAAGGAAGTCAAGATCAAGGAGGTGCTCGAAGATCTTCCCAGGGACACAGTGAGGTATGCATCTGCCAGTTTCTGGAGCCGCCATGCGGCCATGGTGGAAGCTGAAGGCGGCTGTTTTAAGAAACTGCTATCTCTCAGCAATAATCTATCTAGTTGATATTTTTTGATTATTTAAAATAATTTTAACTTTAGATGGGATATTGATATCTTTTCGTTTTATGCTGTCAAATTTGGCCCGAACACCCTATACACACACACACGCACACACAAAGAGAGAGAGAAAGAGAAAGACAGAAAAAAAGAAGAAGAGGAGGAGGAGGAAGAAGGAGGAGGAGGGAAGAAGAAGAAGAAGAAGAAGAAGAAAAGAAGAAGAAGAAGAAATAAGGAGAAGGAGAGAAGAAGAAGAAGAAGAAGAAGAAGAAAAGAAGAAGAAGAAATAAGGAGAAGGAGAGAAGAAGAAGAAGAAGAAGAAGAAGAAGAAGAAGAGAAGAAGAAGAAGAGAAGAGAAGAAGAAGAGAAAAGAAGAAGAAGAAGAAGAGAAGAAGAAGAGAAAAGAAGAAGAAGAGAAGAGAAGAAGAAGAAGAAAAGAAGAAGAAGAGAAGAAGAAGAAGAAGAAGAAGAAGAAGAAAAAGATTATAGTAATTGAACTTTCAACTTTCTTTGGTTTTCATGTTTCATATATAATTTCATTGAAGGGCCCATCCTTTTGTAGGATCAATGTTTATGGAAATTAGAAGTGGTGTAAACGAGTTTGTCGAGGGAGGGAATAGATGGTTATGTATAGAGAGTGATAGAAATGTAGAGAAAGACGGTAATTATCAATAGGTAAAAATAGAGTAAAAGGGTTGTTGAAGTTCATGTTCGTTTGGCAGCAATCACTGGCTTTATTAAATTTAACATGTGAGATTATTGTTTGCTCACAAGGAAAGAAAATGAAAACTCTGTTATATACATAGATTCTCCAACCAACCTCAAAATTTAGTAAGACACCTTATTAAGACCATATCACTAAGTCTCTCCGTTTCATTATCAAATAAGTCTGTAATCAACGAAATATCAACTATATACAATGAAACACATTAGCGGTTATAAAGGAAAGACCAACACATAAAGATATTAAAGCAACAATAAACATTAAAAGAAAGGTTTGCTGATTCAATTTGCCCTTCAACAGACAAAACACTTATATGTGGCTCATTTTTCAAAATTCTTGTCGAAATATAATTTTCTACAACTAAGATCTTTGAAATCATGTTGTTACATATAGACACCATATATGAAAACCACAATCATATACCCAATCCTATCAACTGAAAATGCAATACCATTCATCCTACTTTCTAAAAAAGAAGGTACCTCTTTGATATCATAATTTATAGAGCGAGAGTAATCATCAGCACGGAAACAGCTACAGTAATATATATATATATATATATATATGTGTGTGTGTGTGTGTGTGTGTGTGTGTGTGTGTGTGTGTGTACCTATTAAACAATTCATTATCAATTATCATTGATCTATTAAACAGTTCATTATGACATACTGTTAATACACGCACACATTTCGTAATCTAAATAGGAAATCGACACTTCACTGAACATTCATTATCATTGAAATACGAAACCTTTCTATATAACACACATACATGCATACATACATACATACATACATACATACATACATACATACATACATACATACATACATACATACATACATACATGCAGGCATGCTTGCATACATACGTACGTACATACATACATACATTTTCATAGCCTTTGGCGAATTTTTGTTGGAATTTTCCTGTAATTCTCTTTCGGTCAGTCTCATTTAAAGTAAGTTAAATTAATAGTGATCAAGAATATAGATTCTCTGGGGAATCAGTAGAAGAAATTCAAAATAGAGAGAGACAAGTAAAAATATTACAGAACCATTAGTAGTTTTCCAAATGATGATTGATATTAATATAGTCCAGTCTTCTGAACATCAGTATACGAATAAACAGCGTGCTCAGATTTGGGAAAATTCATTGCCAGTGATTATAAATTGGTAGAGAACACATATCTCTTAGTAAAAATTGAACTTTCTTCAATAAGTACAAAGAAATTTACAAATAATCGTGAAATATTTCCAAAGGCTTATATTTTTATCTGCAAAAGAAAGACAGCAGTCCATCCTTCTTCCATAACATTTATGTACTGCCGATCAACGTATGGAGTAAAACAGTATCAGTTCGATTAACCTTCAACTCTTGAAATATAAATATATTTTTAATGAAACACATAACATTAATTCTATGAAATAATGTTCCACATTAATATTTCGATGATATCAAATATATATTGTTATGTAACACCCTGAATTATCCACACTATTTAATCTTCTTTCAATGTTTGAAATTTTCTTTACAATTTTGTTCCCTTTTCAGCTATATTTTCTTAGCTCCCTTGCTCTGGTATGCGAGCTATACCCACAGGAAAAACGTATCATTATGTCTGGTATATTTATGTGTACCTGGGGACTCTTTGGTTCTTCTCTTGGGTTGATAGCCTACCTGTTAAAAGATTACAGTTGGAACATGTTATTCCTGTTTAATACTGTCATCTCAGGATACTTTCTAGTGGATTTCTTGTAAGTACTATTTACCCACATTTCTTGGGAGTATTTTAAATTTCCTTCAAAACAACTTGAAAATCTTGCATATCCAGTTTAGTTTCGCTACTAAACCCTCTACTTTTCTATTTTTAACACTGTTTCTTTGATAAACCCTATCGACATTACTCTAATCTCTCTTTTTAAAAACGCCCACCACCTGTTGTTGACGAACCTTCCCCTGTCAACTTCTCCTTAACTAATTTGTTGACCCAGACCCTGTAAACCATACGTGCCGGAAACGACATGTTCAGTTTCCAGTGCCCGGGTCCTAACCTATGCGTCTTATCTATATCGACCGTACAAATTACAATTTTATGGTCTGAATAGGCAACCGTTTAAAAAGTGGGCATCCTACACTATTGCTATCTATTTCCCTATGGAAAATGCTATCTATATTCGATCTAGATGACCCTAAGAAGTTGATCCAGTTCCACACTTGTGCGTTAGGGAAATCTCGTCGGTACCTGTCATCATCACCCTCCATCGTTACCCCACCTCTACACATTCCCACCCCACTCCCATATACCCCACCCTTACTTCACCCCCACCTTCACCTCTCCCACACCCCAACACCGCCATACCAAACACCTCCACACCACACACCACCACACCACGCACCACCATTACCACACCATCCCGCACACATTTGTACTGATCACTTTCCAGCACCCACACACCTACACATGCACACACACACACGTCAAGGTCACCATCCCTCTTTCATATGCACACACACGCGCTCACATACCTACGCACGCGCACCTTCATTTTGGGATCACCAATACTTTTTTCATTTCCCCTTCTTCCTAGCTCTCCTGTCTGACCACCCCTGCCCGGCATTCGCCATGAATGATCGCTAGCCACTAAACCTTTTTTTATTTTCTCTCTCCGCTTATTTCTGTGTTCTTCTCTGTTGAAGAGCATATGCTCGAAACGTAAAAGTCTTTCTCACTTCCCGAGCGTTAAACTAATACATCTGTTTGTAGTTTGCACACCCGTCTTCGTCTTTTGTTATGTTTTTCTTTTGTAAATTCCATTGTAAATTCCAACTATATATATATATATATATATACACATGCATGTATGTATATACATATATATATATACATGCATGTATGTATATACATAATATATATATATACATGTATGTATATATATACATATATATATATACACATGCACATACACGCACATACACACACACACACACACAAACACACACACACACATATATATATATATATACACACGTATTATAAATGTGCACATGGCCTCAAACACTCATTTACTTTAGAATATCTGCCCAGACAATTATTAGCTTATATTTACGTTATTATGCTTGCAGTTTCCTGAAGGAATCTATCCGTTGGCTATTTGCCAACTCGAAAGTAAAAGCAGCCGAAAAAATTATCAAACAAGCAGCAAAACAGAACAAAGTCGACTTTGATAATATCTGGAGCATGACTTCAGAAAATACTTCGCAAGAAGTTGATGGACACATGAAAGAAACCACACTTGAGTGCCGAAATGGTAACTCCAAAGTCCAACAAGATGTCACAAATGTTGTCCAACATAAACAACTACAAACCGAAAAGGAATCCTCACTGCCTGTCAAGTTACTTGCTATCTTTAAATCACCTTATCTGAGGAAAGTAACCATCGTTGTGTCTATAGAACGGTAAGTTTCACTGTCTTATTCTTGATACTATTGTAATAGTTACCATTATATCTTCAGAAGAATAATCAAGGGTATGACTTTTATTAAAGTAACTTTGATTGTGCTTGAATATCAAAATAGACAATATATATTTTTGTTTCATGATTAGAAAGTATGTTATATGAGACTTGCTTTCCTAAAGAATATTAATGAAGTGAGATATATCTATGAAAACGGTGTAAATTATTTCTCTATAAATTTGACACGTTGTTTGTTTAAATTCTTTTATCACTCTATTATCCACAAGCTGTTGATTAGTATTAAACTGATTTACATGCAGTCATTTACATTTACATTTGTTTTCTTAAGTTAATCTTGAAAATATCCTCGTCAGTTTATAGCCTTAACTTTTCCTTGAGGCAATATTCCCTTAATCACAAACATTCATAGTCAGAAATATATATATATCAGACCTATTACATAAAGCATGGTTAAAATGTCTACAATCCATATTAGTAGAGTAAGTTAACAGTGTTTGTTTCTTTGGTTTACAGTGCTGTAAATGTAGGTTCATGGAACAGTGTTTTTCAAATGATGGAAGTTTTTGCTGGCAACATCTATCTCAACTCTTCTGTGGTGGCCTTATTTGATGTATTTGCTAATGGAATTTACTCTGTGCTAGCAAGAAGGTAATTGATATGTACTATTAACATAATTTGAGGGAATGGAGAAAGTCGACTGACTCGTATATTAAGTCAAAGGCCACTCGGTTCTTTACTTACGTTGTTCGACATTCTGGATTTTATAGAGCAAAGTTTATTTACATCACATAGATTTAATTGGAGTTCTTACAGTGATAGAAAACCCATCAGTTTCATTAACGATCGGTTTTCTGTAAGGGTTTCAGAGTTTGTATTCTGGGTAACACACACACACATATATGTATATATATATATATATATATACATACATGCATACATACATACATACATACATACATACATACATACACATACATACATACATACACACATACATACATACATACATACATACATACATACATACATACATACATACATACATATATCGCTCGTATTAAGTATATAACTTTGATACAATAGAGCACACAATATAAATTCAGTATATAATATTCTCATTGAATATATTTAACTAAAGCTTTATATATATATATATATATATATATATATATATATATATATATATATATATATATATATATATATATATATATATATATATATATACATACATGCATGCACTATATATTTATGCATCGTTATACATGCATATACATACAGATATATATACATATACATACGTATATATACCTACACACATACACATACACACATATATATAAACTTTCAGCTAATGAATATATATATATGTATATGTATGTGTATATATATGTATGTATGTATGTATGTATGTATGTATGTATGTATGTATGTATGTATGTATGTATGTATATACCAGAGTAATCACATAAATGCGAAACAAGGTGGAAAAAATAGTACTCGAATACCAGTTTAATATGTGTTATTATATAGCACCAAAAATATCATTAAAAATGTTACTCAATTTCACGGTCCCGTTCGTCTGACCTTTTTGTTTAGAATTCTAAACGCTGAGTAACAGTTTTTGTGATATTTTTGTTGCTTTTTGATAAAGTATACATAAATGTATACATACATACATACATACATACATACATACATACATACATACATACATACACATACACACACACACACACCACACACACACACACCACACACACACACCACACACACACCACACACACACACACATATATATATATATATATATATATATATATATATATATATATATGTGTGTGTGTGTGTGTGTGTAAGGTATTTGAGGACATACATTTTTGGGGTCATTGCTGTATTTTTTTCTAACTCTGTATAATCTTCGTTTCAGAAAATAATTATGACAGATCTTCAGCTTACTCAAAAAATGAAGTGGCATGCTGTTACTGTGGTTATAAAGGCTGATCATAGCCATTTAGAAATATCTCGATTTTTAAAAGTTGTCAGATCTTTCATCTACAAAGTTTGTAAGGGGTTAGAGACTGAAGATGGAAACGTATCACCAGTATCAAAGCATAAAAAGAATTCTAAACGCTGTGAAATCATGAGAACATCTAAATGTATCCAGTAAGTTCAACAGACCATTGAGTACAATCCCAGAAAGTTTATGAGGTCAGTTGCAAAATATCTCCATGTATCAGAAGTAGCAGTCAGAAATGTTGTCCACGAAGACATAAGATATAAGTTTTATATGATGAGGAAAGATCAATTTGTCAGAAAAAGCAAAAGAAAATCACTACATCAGATATAAAAAGCTCTTAAACAAGCTGAAAAATCCAACAGAAAAAGATTTGATTTGGTTTTTCTCAAATGAGAAAAACATCGGCCAAAATTTAACAGAAAAATGACAGATGGTTATGTTCAGACCCTTCTGAAGTTCCAAGTGTCATGCATACAAAATTTCCTGCAACTGTCATGGTTTTAGGGTTGTCAGCAATGAAGGACATGTGATGCCTTCTTACTTCTTTCCACAAGGCCCTAGAGTTAACTCTGCCACCTACATTGAGCTCTTGGAAATAATCGTTAAACCCTGGGCAGACAGTGTATGCAATAGAAGGCCATATATGCACTATCCACATGGCTCTGGTAACACATGATCACATAATCCCTAACGTTTGCCCTTCTTAGTCCCCAGATCTCAATCCATTTGACTATTATACGTGGAGCATTGTTGAGAGAGAGGTCATTGAACACGCCCATAACACCAAAGATACTTTGAAAGTTGCCATGATCAGAGTAATGTCCAAAATGAACCAGGACCACTTTGTTTGAGCAGGTAGATGATTTAGATCTCATATAAAAGCAGTTGTTGAAGCTGAAGGTGGCTTTATTGAATACCATTATAGAACAGAAGGTTTATTTCTATCCTCATAGCATTTTTTTGATAAATAAAGTTATCTGTTATTATATATGATTTTTTTTTTATCTGTTATATATCTGTTTTTTTTTATAAATATAAATCTGTCCTCTCAAATATCTTACGCACCCTATATATATAAACTTCCATCTGATGAAGATTTATATATGTGTGTGTGTATGTATATATGTATGTATATATGTCTGTATATATATATATATATTATATATATATATATATATATATATATATATATATATATATATATATATATATTTACTGAAACGGTTTTTCTTTCTTAGATTCGGTCACAAAATATCCCTACAAAGTTTAAAGATACTTTCTGCCACGTGTGTCATCTCTGTTTCGCTGATAAAAATATTGGCAGGTAATATCAAGCATATATATTCTATATTTGTAGCATGTTTTTCATTTTTTTTTCTTTAACAACCTTGTAATCACTTTATTCATCCTACTATTTACTTACCTGCAATAGTGTTTTATGGTATCTCACTCAGGTAGTAGGATTAACATCCACTTGGTTGTCATAGCGATATCGAATTTTCTGCGTTCACCCATGAAAACGGGGCGATACTCTGCAGTTTTAATTGTCTATTTCTAACATCAGAAGGGAATATATGAGCCCACAACTGTAACATAGTAAAAAAAATCCTTCCTTCCAAGTGCCGCGGTAAATATCGACATCAGTCATATTAACTATCTGAAATTTGGTCGAACAAAAGTATACATGAATGTTTAGCAGTGTAGCACGTGTCTGTAATGGCACAGTATAGGCAAACTATGCACCCTTCTTTCTCTATCTTTCTCTCACTTTATCACTATCTCTTTCTTTCTTTCGTTGGATTATTATTCATATAATTTCATAACGATACCAATGTTACTGTCTATACTCAATACTCTCTGTTACATTCCAGTTTAATACAATCTAATACTATGTAACCGACAGTACTACAATGTGCCAATATCTCAGATTTTATAGTTGCTTTTCAAATATTGTGGTTATCAAAATATTCATTTCTCATTTACGCAACTTTCACTTTCAAAATTATAGTTTCATATCACTAAAATAAAGACTGATTCAGTTCTTACAGTTTTCCTTTTCCAAAGTCGCCTAAACCATTTATCCAGCTTGTCACTCTATCCCCATTTATTGCTAACAGGTTTCATTAATTTCCTGGGTCCAAAAGGCATTCAAGACCTAAGGTACGATGGTTTTTCAAAATTTCAGCTGACATTCCTGTAAAACTGGCTGAACGCCAAGTTGCGATGAATAGAAGTTTCTGTTATTTCTCTAACACGTTTAATTCAAACATGTCAGAGAAACGAGAACCACAATGTAGAGTGGCTACTGCAACGCATGTCGCTGATCTTTCTCTGTGGCAGCATTATCGCAATCATTACCACGGCTCAGTCGCCCTCTTGTTTTAGGGTCAATATGATTATTAAATATTCACCTAAAATGAATGGCCTTTGCCTATGTTAGAAATCACCATTGTTTGTTATTTTGTTGTTATTATTATTATTGGTATTGGCACACCTTATATTGGTTTCATCGAATTCTTGCCTAAATACTAAGGCTTCTTTCATCGCTAACGTACGTTTTTTTTTTCTTCTAGAGAGCAGTAAAACAATGGAATATGTCATTCTCGGTTTGTATGTTTTGGCCGCCGCTGGACTGAATGCTGCTTCCTGTGGTGATTACATTTACACCTCAGAACTCTATCCTACACAAATAAGGTACGAAACCACTGGTAATAAATGTTTCTGTAGAAATGGCAAGATGCCTACCTTTGTTTTTATATGGCTCAGAACCTGGGAATTAAATTTGGAATTCAAAATTGAAATAAAGTTTAACTGAGTCTCAAATTCATATTAAAATAGATAAATACATTTCCATAATTTAAATTGTAGTTCGTATCTCAGTTTTATTTTAATTAACTAATTGCATATTTATACTTTCCTAAGTCGTGTCGTCCCCTAAACTTACTTAATTTCATTTCTTGTAAAACTTTTGATTTTATCAATTTGAAGTTGAAAGACCTGTATTCTACTAATTTAGGAATGAGAGAAGTTTGAACTAGTAAAGCTCATTGCCGAAATTTAATTGCTGTTTGGAGACATTAGGAAACTGGATTTTGGAGACAGGGTAGAAACAATGTAATCGTTGTTACATTTAAAAACAAGTTAAACAAACGAGACATTTTCTGTAGAGTGTAACCCCTTGTTCTACCTTTTATAGCTTAGTGTATCTGAAGTATTTGTCGATTTATAAATTCTTATTAAACATTGTTTATCGCCGTAAATCTCTTGTGATTGTAGAAGTGTTGGAAGTGGTTTTGTTACAACTTTTACACGCCTTGCATGCATGGCATCACCTTTCCTCAAACTCGTGGTAAGTAAATGTCCTTTCTATCGAATCTAAACTTTAAAAATATTCAAATACATGGTTTTAATTACTAAGACTGTTATCAATGATTTTCATTATATAACACATGCTACTCCATACATATATAGTGGTATCAAAGTTTCTCGCTAACACTATTCGTTTCACCCTCTAGATATTTGCATATCTGTTGAAAATGTGTTCCAGAAAACATACAAAGTGCATTCCAGAGGTTTTGCGAGATTTTCAAGAGGGGCACTTATGTATTTCAAAGAAACACAAAATTCTAATGCCCTTCAATCTAGGATCCCCTGCACTTGTTTTAGAGCTCCATCTACTTCGTAAAGTCCACGGCTGTGTGGTAAGTAGCTTGTTTACCAATCACATGGTTCCGGGTTCAGTCCCACTGCGTGGCATCTTGGGCAAGTGTCTTCTACTATAGCCTCGGGGTGACCAAAGCTTTGTGAGTGGATTTGGTAGACGGAAACTGAAAGAAGCCCGTCGTATATATGTATATATATGTATGTGCGTGTATGTTTGTGTGTCTGTGTTTGTCCCCCTAGCATTGCTTGACAACCGATGCTGGTGTGTTTATGTCCCCGTTACTTAGTGGTTCGGCAAAAGAGACCGATAGAATAAGTACTGGGCTTACAAAGAATAAGTCCCGGGGTCGAGTTGCTCGACTAAAGGCGGTGCACCAGCTTGGCCGCAGTCAAATTGACTGAAACAAGTAAAAAGAGAGAAAAAAAAAGAGAGATAGTATTCCTCTAAAGTGAAGGTGTCCAGGATCCTTGTCACAGTCTCCTTCATCTTCTTAATGTTTACAAAATGACTTTTCTTTACGTTTTCCTTCAGCAACTAAAAATCACAAGGAGCAAGGTCTGTACTGTAAGGTGAGTGAGGGAAAGTTTTTTTATGCCCATCCCTGTCACAGATGATTACTGTATTGGAATTGTGAACTGGTGTATTGTCCTGATGCAAGGGCCACCGACCCGAGTGGAAGAGCTCCGGCATTTTGCGAGAAATCTTTTTCTGAACTCTCAAAACCTCCTCAAAAATACTCTTTGTTGACTCTCTGGCCAAAGGGACCACATTGGATATAAATGATGTCCTAGCTGTCGAAAAAGGGGATCATCATGAGCTTTCCGGTGGATTTGTTTTGCCTATACCCTTGTGCCAGCGAAAAACAGATGCTTGACCCACAAAAGTTGACCCTTAAGCAGTCTGGAACATTTCACATGTTTGCATAGCGTCTTTTCCCAGTTTAATAGAAAAATTTATTAGAAAGCAAGCTTCCAAATTGTCTTCAGGCCCCGACTGCATTCTGCAAACTAGTCAGCAGTGACAAGCATTCTTTAGTAGGGTGTGTGTTCAGAGTACTGTAACAGCTCTTTCTCTCTCTCATTCTCTCCCCCTCTCTCTCTCACTCATTCTCTCCCCCTCTCTCTCTGTTAGTATTCTTTATTTCTATAATTTTTTCTCTCGCGAAAGGAGTTTTCTCTTACGAAAGCAGTTTTCTCTTCCTAAAGTGACATTTCTGTCACCTATCAATCTATCTATTTCTTTATTTCTTTATCTCTCTCTCTCTCACTTGCACATTCATTACGTTTATTTGTTTTTTCTTTCAATATTTATATAATGCCAAGGCGACGAGCTGGCAGAAACGTTAGCACGCCGGACGAAATGCTTAGCAGTATTTCGTCTGCCGTTACGTTCTGAGTTCAAATTCCGTCGACGTCGACTTTACCTTTCATCCTTTCGAGATCGATAAATTAAGTACCAGTTGCGTATTGGTGTCGATCTTACCGACTGGCACCCTCCCCCAAAATTTCGGGTCTTGTGCCTAGAGTAGAAAAGAATATTTATATAATACCAAATGCATCTGTGAGAATAAGCTGTTCTCGTCCAGAACAAAGTCTTTTACATATGAAACAGAACAAGTGTGATTAGTCAAAGCATATACATGGTCCTTCACCAATACAACTATTTCCATTGGCCAAGACCATATGCTTTCTCGGACCTTGTTGTTTGGTCTGTTATTTCTATCTATCTATGAATACACTTTATATAATTTCACTAATGGAGTAATTTTCTATATTCAGGCTTTGGCAACTCCGTGGGCTCCTGGGATTATCATAGGAACTGGATGTATATTTTCTTCAATTTTGCTCCAAATACTTTTACCAGAAACAGGAAACCGTGTCTTACCTCAGACGATTGAAGATGTGAACATGATGCAGAAGAAAAAGAAGAAGAATATGAAAATTGAAACTATATCGTAAAGACAATAAGATAATCACTATAGTTTGCCGTAATCTCGGCCAGCAAGATTAGTTTCATTAGAAATTAAAAATGTGAAATATATGCTGGAGTGACGTAAATGCATACATACAGACTGACCGATAGATAGATGGACACATACATACGTGCATACGCACATATATGTATATATATGTATATATAAATCATAGGGTAGCAAAGAATTTTAGAGAAATTCTTTGCTGCCAGTGGTCTAGCGAGAAGAAAATACTAGTCAATACACTATATATTATTCATATAAAAGTATAGTGTACATTTAAACACATAAGAGATGGCCATAACTGACTCTTTCTAGCGAGTCAGATGTCCTGTCATGGCCATCTCTAATGTGTTTAAATTTACACTATATACATATATAACAGACGCCATGATAGATCGTTAGCCACTACTCACATTTTTTCTCTCCTTGTTTTTTCTGTGTCCCTTTCTGTAGAAGAGCGTAGGCTCGAAACGTAAAAGACTTTTTGTATTCATGAGCGTTATACTAATACATCTGTTTGTTTTGTACACAACCTGTTTTCGTCCTTTGTTTTTTTCGTAAACACTCCCTATATATATGTAAATAGATAGATAGATAGATAGATAGATAGATAGATAGATAGATAGATAGATAGATAGATAGATAGATAGATAGATAGATAGATAGATATACAGATATATATATATACATATATATATATATATATATATATATATATATATATATAGAGAGAGAGAGAGAGAGAGAGAGAGAGAGAGAAAGAGAGAGGCATATTGAAAATTAAAAATAAATTACAAAGCAGCAAAAGTCGAAAGAACGTAAACATGGAGTGTATCAGCTTGACGCATAGTAAAGGTGCAAGAAAGAGTTTATGTATAACGTTTCCAGCATGGCTCTTCGTATGAAAGAGGAGAAACGAAAGGCCCGGAGAAAGAAAAAAATCCGTGTGTGGATACCTGGCAATATGTGTGTGTGTGTGTACGAGTGTGAGGACAAACAAAAGAAGGGTTTTCAACACATTTATTGGAAGTTACGTGTATGGATTAAAACAGTTTGATTCAAATTCTTTAGTACTCCAAGAGTTTCGAGCGTGATGCTAATCTCAACGCTTGTCAACGCCGGATGTTTGCTATGCGAATGTATACTCAAGCATACGTGCGTTCGCTGGTACTCATGTCTATACATATGCTCGCAGTATGCAGGCACGCATTGTACACGTTAGATTGACAGTATATGAATACGTATGTGTGGATATATGTGTGTGTGTGTGTCTGTGTGTGTCTGTGTGTGTGCGCGCGCGCGTGTGTGCATCTGCGCATATGTGTATGTGCTTGCGTGCAGCCCCGTTCATAAATAAAGTATATATATATACATACATATATATATGTATATTTATATACACAAATATACATATACATATATATATGCACATACACATATAAGTATATATATACACACATATACGTATATATGTATATATATATATATATATATATATATATATTATATATATATATAATATATATGCATATATATGTATGTATATATATATATATATATATATATATATATAATATATATATATATTGAATATATAGTGATATATATATATATATATATATATATATATATATATATATATATATATATATATATATATCAGAAATATTCAATTTCTAAATCTCTCATAGAGATATGTACGGTGGTGGGGCGATAAAATGGTTGTATACTGTCAATCTAACGTGAACGTGACAGTAGGGGGTTACACCACCGCTGTTTAGCCCTAGGAAGCAGCGACGCCTCCTGATGGCTTTGACACTGTCACGTTCACGTTAGATTGACAGTATACAACCATTCTATATATATATATATATATATATATATATAGTGAGAATTTACAAAAAAAACACGAAGTGTGGAAGTCTTTTACGTTTCGAGCCTACGCTCTTCGGCAGAAAGGAACACTGAAATAAACAGGGAGAGAAAATAGAAAAAGGTTTAGTGGCTAGCGATCTATCATATATGCCCAAATACATACATACATACATACATATATATATATATATATATATGTGTGTGTGTATATATATCTCTTGTGATAAAAGGCAGATTTTCTCTGCCTGTTTCCATGTTTCTTTTTAATACAATTCTACAATATAGAATTTCTTCAATTGGAATTTACCTATGATTTTTCCAAGTAGATTCGATTGGGTCATGGCATGTAAAGTTTTTTTCAATTTGACCCCCAATTAAGCAAAAATTCAAGAAAACTCAATATTTTACGATTTGCCTCTCTCATTTCAAGTGGTTTACTCCTGCTATTACCACCACACTTTCTCCTTCTTTCTCTTTGCAAGTGTACACATACATAGACACGCAAACATATACATATACGATTGCCTCTCTCATTTCAAATTCTTTCCTCCGTCTATTACCATGCTTTCTCCTACTTTCTCTTTGCAAGCGGGGAAACAGATACACGTGCATTTTTTTTTTCGGGAAGTTCTTTTGAAGTTGGTGTGCATCGAAAGCATTGATGTACATGTGTGCGTGCGTGAGTGTGTGTGTGTGTGTGTTTGATGGGTGTGCGACACAGAAAGTGTGGTGTGTAAGTGAAGTGCTTTTGTTACTGTGTGTAAAGAGACAGAGAGAGTAATGTTGTGCTGTGTGTATATGTGTGAAAGACAGAGATAACTGAACTTTTTTTATTCACTTTTTGTAGTGAGTGACTGAGAGAGAAAAGAAGAGAGAGGGGTCATGTATGTATATATGTATGTATGGCTTCAGTGACACACACACAAAAACACATACCTACGTACACCTAAAGCACGCACACATGCACACAAATGGAGCGCGAACTTCAAAAGAACTTCGTGCTCTATCTATCTGGTTTGTCATTCCTCACACACACATACACACGCAAACATATACATATATGACAGTGACAAACACAAACGTTTCAAACAACTACATACAAACACTCAAAGACACACACACACACACACACGTGTATGTTTGTTATTAGTAAAAAAGGCACCAAACACAATTCACTTTCTCATTCGAACACATTTGCAAACACACACCGACGGTTGAATTGCCATAACTCAACAGAAAAGGTAAATTGGTTTTTAATTTACTTTCTGTCGCTAAATTTTGGTAGTAGTGTGTGTATGTGTGCGCGCGTGTGTGTGTATGTGTGCGCGCGTGTGTGTGTGTGTGTGTGTCTGTGTGTGAGTGTGTGTTGTGTGTGTGTAGGAAGTGAAGGATAAGAATATGGCAAGAAGTGGACAGATGTACATTTATACATACATACATCCATACATACATATGTGTGTGTGTGTATGTATGTGTATTAATGTGTGTGTGTGTTATCTCTTTCTATATAATGCTGAAGTTGTCTGTGTGCGGCAGGTTTGGTAGCCTTCAACTAACACAATCTCCTTCGAGATACTGCGGCACAAGTTGACCAAAATTGACAGTATGATAGAAGAGGGGTTGCTCTTCCTTCCGTAGAAAATAAAATTCAAATCGGACCATGTTAACACCAAACATTATTTACATCAAAAAGCTGCTTTTTTCTATGAAAATCCCTATTTTTTACCATTTTTTCACTGCTGTGTCGCCACTTTTCGGTGTATTTCAACCAGAAAAATGTTCACTTGAACATAATAACAAGCTACATAATGCAAAATTTTTACTTTTCAAAAATTCCAATTCCAGCGGGTCGAAACAAACCCGAGCAACGCCGGGCGATACTGCAAGTAATATATATACATATATACACATATATATTAATAAATTATTAATAATAAAATTACAGCAAAAGAATGAGACCTGGATATTATGTAAATAGAATTTATATATATATATATATATATATATATATATATGTGTGTGTGTGTGTGTGTGTGTGTGTGTGTGTGTACCATAGGGCAATCAGTAAGTTGTCATAAAAGAACTCAGAGCTTCAAATACCGAATCCCGGAGCGAAAAACTTTGAGGTATTTTCATAGGCTATTTGGACGATAAACGCTAAGAAAAAAAAAACGTTGAATAAAAGGAAAGTAACTCTAATAGGGTTGAAAAATATAAAAGATATAAAATATAAAAAAGTTTTTTTAATATTATAAAAAATACATGCAACCACATTCTCAAAATAGATAGAAACGTTCTGCGTTCGTAAAATCTACATACGTACGCACTCACATAGACATGTGTATGTATGTGTGTATATATATATATATGTGTGTGTATGTATAAAAATCACTAATTTAGTGACTTTTTGAATAATATTTATTATAATATATTCTTTTACTTGTTTCAGTCATTTGACTGCGGCCATGCTGGAGCACTCGACCCTGGGACTTGTTCTTTGTAAGCCCAGTACTTATTCTATCGGTCTCTTTGCCGAACCGCTAAGTGACGGGGACGTAAACACACCAGCATCGGTTGTCAAGCAATGCTAGGGGGACAAACATAGACACACAAACATACACACACATGCATATATATATACACATATACGACAGGCTTCTTTCAGTTTCCGTCTACCAAATCCACTCACAAGGCATTAGTCGGCCCGAGGCTATAGCAGAAGTCACTTGCCCAAGATGCCACGTTGTGGGACTGAACGTGGAACCATGTGGTTGGTAAGCAAGCTACTTACCACACAGCCACTCCTGCGCCTACTATATTAAAAATTTTTTCTATATGATGTAATATAGATAATATCTTTCTCTATCAATCGAATTACTTAATAGAGGTTATTTCTCTTAATTATATACATATATTATATATTGTGAAATTTGATTTAGTATTGCTAAATTGAATTTTTCCCTGTAAGTTTGGCATTTTCTATTCCCTACTATTATTAATAATAATATTATAACACACACACACACACACACACACATATATATATATATATATATATATATATATATATATATATATATATATATATATAAAATGAGATAGGGGTTGTAAATTCAACCCTCCATGGGATAACATATATCCAATATACTGCTAGAGAAGTACCCAACAAAGCTAATACATAAATGTTAAGAATTGCGATGCAATTAATTCATTTACTGTATTAGGTGGGCAAAGGTAAAATAATTTTTACCTTAAATTAATAATACAAAATATATGTATATGTATATGTGTATATATATAAGGATATGAGTATATATGCACTCAGATTTATATGTAAATGATTTTTGGGTATGTACTCATACTTATATAGGTGTATGTGTAATTTGTTTTATACATTAGAATCTCCGAAGAGGCCGTAAGATATTTTTGTTAATGTCTCATTTATACCTGTATAAGAAATAGGATCACATGCGGTCGTATTGTGTAGGAAATACAATCGCACGCGGTCCCATTCTTAACGAATTATTACGAGTCATAAATACATACAGTAACAATAGAACATAAGTGAATTGACGAGAAGTCTTCTGTTGGTAGATAAATATTATTTATTTTACATATTTTACAATCATGTAAATTTTAAGAGTTCGTAAGCGTTAGCATGTTTTGTGTCTGTGTGTTCGGGTGGCGTGAAGCATACCCAAAGGTACTGAACATAGAATTAACAATGGCATTTAGTTTACTGTTCATAGGGCAAGGTGCTGAAATCTATTGGAGAGGCTTTCAGTGTTTGTATAGATTAGCGTAGCAACAGGTAGTAGCAGAGACAATCGCATATCTCTAAGTTGAGCAGCAGGTGGCCTAAGTTAGTTCTTAGAAGAACTGGAACTCAAGACCTAAGTGTCTGTGAACCCTGCTTTATATACTGTTTGGTTGGCTCACCGAACTCCAGAAAATGGAATTTTAACCGAAAGTCTTGATTGGCTTATTCACAATTATGGCGCGAAATAAGTCGAGACAATTCGCGTCACGTGTCAACCAGTGGTGCGGACTACGTAGGGACCCTCGTGTCACATGTCAACCAGTGGCGCGAAACACGTAGAGACCACTCGTGTCACCTGTCAGCCAATCAAGTTAGTGTTTAGAACAAGAACAAGTTGACTAAAGATGGTTGTAACCTCAAACGAGATCATTTCTGCCTTGCCTTTCACACAGTGAAGATATTAGCAATCGCTATAGTCATATTTCACAATGGCTGAAACTGCCACGCTACACCTGCAATATATGGCTGATATAGGTTAAATGAGACATACTTATCTGCATGGCCGAAACAGCTATCAGTTATAATGTATATGTATTTTTATATCTTTTTATATTTATTTAGTTATATCTCATTATAATGATTGTAATTATTGTACTGTATTAATGTCTAATCTTAATGCTCTTGTGTAGTGTTTTAATAAAGTATGTGATTCGGTATTATCTGATAGTTGATGAATGATTTAGATATATTTCTCCATTTTCTTATTTTGTATATATATATATATATATATATATATATATACCCTCATATATACCTGTACGAGTGTGCATATATGCATATGTTTACGTTTGAGTATGAGTATATTTATTTGTATAAATGTCTAATATAAATGTAGGCATATATTTATGTGAGGATGACTTTGCGTATACATTCACACTTATATATATGTGTGTATATATTTATGCATATATATATATATATATATATATATCCACATTTTTATTTGAGAACATATTCTTTGTGGAAAATAGCGATTTGACGTCTATATCTAGCACGTTGACCGTCCACTTTTAGTGGTCAGTCCTTTAAATTTTGTATGTAAAAATAATTTAACCTTCGGATTTTTTTTAATATGCTAGGCCACTGGTTTTAATTGATTATTATTAATTTCTACCCTTATTAAATTTTAAATGATAATAAATGTTCTCTAACCGGTAAATTGACTGCAGGGTAGATTTCCGATCTCAGCGCGCTAAAGTGGAGGCATTTGAAAGATATACATAAATATAATTGGTTGGACTCTATTCATGCGAGACTCCAGTCAAACGTTTTTGTATCTAGTCCTGCAAATTGTATTTCTATATGACGACTCTGCTGAACAGATTGCGGGTATTCATATGCGTGGGTAAGAACAATCGAAACTGATCGGTACATTTTTATTTCGTATATTTTCATTTGTCTTGCATATTTTTAATACTTTGGTACGTGCTGGATTTTTATTTGAGAACATATTCTTTGTGGAAAATAGCGATTTGACGTTTATATCTAGCATGTTGACCGTCCACTTTTAGTGGTCAGTCCTTTAAATTTTGTATGTAAAAATATTTTAATCTTCGGATTTTTTTAATATGCTAGGCCACTGGTTTTAATTGATTAATATCAATTTCTTCCCTTATTAAATTTTATATAGGCGATCTTTCGTCTCTAGTAAACCTTTCCGTCGATTTCCGTAAATTTTTTTTTTTTTTACATATGGGCTTGCGGGAACTTTTGAAGTAATATACATACATATACACATACACCGAGTAAAAAATCTCAGTTATCTCTTTCTTTCACACATTACTCTGTCTCTTCACACACACTAACAGAAGCACTTCACTTACACAACATACTATCTGTCTCCCACACCCCATCAAACACACACACACATGTCCATCAATGTTCCCATGCACGGTAACTTCAAAAGAACTTCCCTCGTCATACAATCGCTTTCTCTTAGTCTCTTTTGCTCTCATTACTTCAAAAGTTCCCGCAAGCCCATATGTAAAAAAAAAAATTTTTTTACGGAAATCGACGGAAAGGTCTACTAGAGACGAAAGATTGCCCTTATTTTTAATACTTTGGTACGTGCTGGATTTTTATTTGAGAATATATTTTTTGTGGAAAATAGCGATTTGACGTCTATATCTAACATGTTGACCGTCCACTTTTAGTGGTCAGTCCTTTAAATTTTGTATGTAAAAATATTTTAATCTTCGGATTTTTTTAATATGCTAGGCCACTGGTTTTAATTGATTAATATCAATTTCTACCCTTATTAAATTTTATATATATATAACAATTTAATAAAACATATGCACACATACATATATGTACATACCTATATCTATATGTATATTTACATGCATATATGAGTACAGGACACCACAAATAAACGTACAACACAAGAAACGAAAACAAAAACAAAACAAGGAAACGGACTTTTTTTAAAAACGAAAAAACAATGACATAAGTGGGAAAGAGTGATGCAATATCCGGACACTGCACTACTTTCAACTTTTATGCGCCAATTTAAACTGACTAACAGGACGTTGCTAGGTTACTGTAATGACAAACATTCGCACACACTACCCAACTTTCATTTTAACTTGTTCTAATCGTCGCGGAAATGCCCTCAGGCAGCCTTTCATTCAACTAGGCTGCTAAATTGGGGTATTTATGGTTTGCACTTCATAACGCCGGGCATTTAAAAAAAATATTCACCTAAAATTCTCTCGCAGACCGGATATAATTATCCGTCGGGTGGTATATGGATTGCGGGCCTTGAGTTTGACACCCGTGATTTAAAGAAAGATAACTCGCTATCTATAGTAATTAAACTAGTTAAAATAATGATTGTGATAATTTATATTCTCGCAAATAATATTAATAAATATAATTAAAATAATAGTAACAATAATATTAATTGAGGGTTTAAACCCCAAGTAAATGAAATACCTCTGAATTAATAATGTACGCCATACAGTAAAACATAAACAAAACTGCTACAATTAATTGTAATATAAACAAACATTTTAAAGCCATGATTTTTCTGTAATACAAGTAGAGGTGATTATAAAACTAGAGTTCAATTCAATTTTAAAACGTTATCACTTTCAACTGAATACGAAGCAGGAAGCGGGTTTGAATTAGTTCACTTTGAAAACATTGTAAGTGATGAACCCGTGATGAAATTGCAGCTTCTAGGATGCATAATTGCATACACAGTAGTGTGTAGTTCATGCAGTAGAAACATATGTTGGTCATTATTATACGTACTATAGAAAACCTTTAGTAAAAAGTTTTGGATGCGAATAAATCTCTACTCTCCTCTTTGTTTTCAATTATATATATATAATGTATGATGCATCTATATACCATATATATCCATATATATATAGAGAGAGAGAGATGAGAAATAGATATTCTCCGTATAGAATACACTTAGTAATGCTCAAGAGGTTTAAACTTGAGCAGGTAGAGGAGTAAACGTAAGGATAAGGAAGTCAGGTAAGTCGATACACAAAAAATCATCATCATCATCATCGTTTAACGTCCGCTTTCCATGCTAGCATGGGTTGGACGGTTCAACTGGGGTCTGGGAAGCCCGAAGGCTGCACCAGGCCAGTCAGATCTGGCGGTGTTTCTACAGCTGGATGCCCTTCCTAACGCCAACCACTCCGCGAGTGTAGTGGGTGCTTTTTATGTGCCACCAACACAGGTGTCAGACGAGGCTGGCGAACGGCCATGCTCGGATGGTGTTTTTTACGTGCCACCGGCACGGAGGCCAGGTGAGGCTGGCACGGCCACGATCAGATGGTGTTTGTTACGTGCCACCAGCACGGAGGCCAGTCGATGCGGTGCTGGCTACGGCCACGTTCGGATGGTTCTCTCATGTGCCACCGGTACTGGTACCACAAACTAAATTCCAATAATGTGGATCGATTTCGATTTTGATTTCACTTGCCTCAACAGGTCTTCACAAGTAGAGTTATGTGTCCCAAGAAGGAAGGTATGCACAGGTGGACTGACTACGTCCCAGGTAGGGACCACGGGTTATGGCCTCACTTGTCCTGGCGGGTCTTCTCATGCACAGCATACTTCCAAAGGTCTCGGTCTCTGGTCATTTCCTCGGTGAGACCTAAAGAGCGAAGGTCGTGTTTCACCACCTCATCCCAGGTTTTCCTGGGTCTACCTCTTCCATAGATTCCCTCAACCGCTAGGGTTAAATATATTTAATACAAAAATGTATATATGTTTACATATAAAAAGGTCCGACTTACACAGAAGAGAAATGATATCAGGAATTAAAGGGTTTGAATAAGAGTTTTATGTGTCCAACAGCTGTTTCTGGGGTCTTGGTGGTCCAAAATAATGATTGTAAATTGATTTCATTGTCGAATAATACCAACCTCCATCTTCAGAGAAGAAGTCTTAGATTTGGGGTTTTGACAGAAAGGGGATTAAATGATTTTGTAGAGAACTAAGCGTATTAGGAGGAGTTGGTAGATATTTAGATAGAAAGTAATGGGAGGAGAAATAAATTTCAAGGTTAGGGGTTAATAAGAAAGCTATTAGGGAGTCATAGTAGTAGAGATGGAAGATGGGATGAAGAGGGAAGGGTGGCTTAGGAAGCATGTGCATGGTAACCTTTGTGTTAGTTTGTATGAAGGCTATAGAGTTATGGGTTGAGATAGTGAAAATGGGAATGGCCATTATTTGAGGGAAATAATTTGACTATTTCAGTGGATGAGGGAGATTAGTAAGGTATGTAGAGAGGTATAAGAGAAAACAGAATTAGCTTCAGGTAATGCAAAATAACGTTTCCACCGGCGAGATTTTAAACAATGTAAGTGAAGTTAGCGAGGAGCTTTAAGTGTTATCCATATGGCTGTTACTGTCTCATTTATGGTTCTGGTTTCATTCACTCAGAATATTGATGAATCGTTTCGTTTACCTTTTCACTGAAAAGAATGTAAAAACGATTAGTAAAGAAATCCAAGAAACGTATCGTAGTGTAGATGATATAAATATCATCACCAAGAGTCTCCGATATTAGCATAATACTGCTTGCTGATTTTACATCTACAGCCCTATAAAATCAAAGAAAAGAAATTTATTAATTACAAATGAGCTATGGAAAGGCATTGACGTTACAACCACCATCCAACCCAGATTTTAAAACAATACAATAGAGTTAAAAACACATTGTTAGAGACAACTCAACTTCAATGTTAAACGACTGTTTTATCGCATGCAACCATGGAATAAATATTTTTTATTTTCCTGGCAAGAGGACAGACAGACAGAAAGAAACATAAACATGCAAACACCTTAATCCGCACTCATACATACACACACAAACACACACACACACACACACACAAGCACACACATACCTATTTCTTTATTACCCACAAGGGGCTAAACATAGAGGGGACAAACAAGGACAGACATAGGTATTAAGTCGATTACATCGACCCCAGTGCGTAACTGGTGCTTAATTTATCGACCCCGAAAGGATGAAAGGCAAAGTCGACCTCGGCGGAATTTGAACTCACAACATAACGGCAGACAAAATACCGCAAAGCATTTCGCCCGGCGTGCTAACGCTTCTGCCAGCTCGCACACACATAGCGTCAACAAGACACACACACACACAAGCACACACATACCGTCAACAAAACACACAAACACAATATATAATTCAGTATCTATAGGAGATATTTCTTAAATCAAATGCTGGAAGAACCATAATAAACTAATTGACATCATAGCTCTATACTATAGTTATATTACCACCGCCAAAATTCCTCTTAGCATATTATGCAATGAACTGAAACACGGTGAACAATAATTCGGTGAAACTTACCATACTATAGACATGACGATGGTAACATTCCTCAGATAAGGTGACTTGAAGATGACAAGTAATTTTACTAACAATGGAGCTTCTTTTTCAACTTCTATTTGTGACTGATCAACAACTGCTTTGATGTTTGCCTCGACATTAGACTCACAGTTTCGCCCGTCGAGATTAGTTTCGTTCACGGTATTAGCTACTTGTTGTGTTGAAGTTTCTTTTAAAGTAATATGCCAAACAGTGTCAAAGTCAACTTTGTTTTGTTTAGCTGCCTTTTTGACAATCTTCTCAGCAGCATTTATTTTCGAAGTAGCAGTTAACCACCGTACACATTCCTGCAGGAAACTGCAATCATAGAGAGATAAATGTGAAATAATAATTGTGTTGTCAGATGGTGTTGAAAAAAATACAGCGAATATATATGTGTGTATGCGTATATGAGTGTGTTTGCGTCTGTGTGTATAAATGTGCAACCATGATCTCATTGTTTAAATATCCTGCTTAGATTAATTAAGATTGTATTGCGTTCGATAGTATCCCTACTAGAAATATATGTTGTTTGAATGTACGTACGTATGAACGTTTAAAAGTAATAGCTATCCTGTACTTATTTTATACAAGCAAGCTGCTTACGTTTTGCATAGAAGCCATCCGCATCTGATCTACAATGCGATTCTTTAATGTGTGCAGATTTGTGCCTTCTCCTTTCATTAGGCACAACGAATATGAACTACTCAGAACAAATTGAGGATTAGTGAGACATAATATGTGTATAGATTATAGAGTATAGAAGATATGAAGATGGGAAAGGGAATTATATTGTTTGTGGAAAAATATTCGATTTTAAACCAAGAAATACATCAGAGAAGTCTAGGTTAGAGTGCTAGCTACAGATACTTTAAGCCTTAGGTTATTGACAATAGCTATTCACTTTGTAAATGTATCTAGCATGACCATCATTATGATGCGATAATTCTAAACCTCCCTCTATGTTCAAATCGATGTTGCAACTGGTGATCATATTCTTTAATAGGTCGAGTATATACTATAGGAATAATCCGCATATATGCACGTTATAGAACCCATACATCCGTCAAGTGAGTTTGTTGTTTCTAATTTCTTGAAAACCAAATTAATCCTTTTCCACAGGGCAAAGTTAAGATTGTATTGCGTTCGATAGTGTCTCTATTAGAAATATATGTTGTTTGAATGTATGTACGTATGAATGTATAAAAGTGTTAGCATTTGTGCGAAAGCATTTTCTTGCAAATTCTAGATTCTTATCATGTAATTGTGTGTGCAATGGGTAAAAATCTGGTCCTTACAAAAAATTCTCGGGAAGGCAGCACTAAATAGGAATAATGTGTTCCAGCTGTAATCCTTCAACAAATAGGCTATGATCCCGACAAGACCATTACTGAGGCTCCAAAGATTCATAAATATACCAGACATAATGATATGCTTTTCTTTGGGGTATATTTCACAAATCAAAGCTGCAGAGCTAAGAAGAAATGCCTGAAAAATAAAATAGTAAAGAAAATTTCTAATGTAAATTGTAAGTGTATAAGATACTGCAACATGTTCATAATTCTTTCCAGTACTGAAGATTGTTGGAATTTTAACGTGTGGTTTATTTCAAAGAAATATATCTCACGTAAATCACAAATCAATGTTATATTTTTAATTAACAATATATTATATTTCTAGGGTTGAAGATTGCCGAGTTGATCGGGTCATATTCTACAAGTTAGTTGGCTGTACGTATATGTCATGGCAAGTCAACCAGACAGTTATTTACCTTATTAATATTCCATTCCACCGTGTTGCAAATACCATAGGATACGTGTAATTCGCTATGGCAAACAAGGTACCACACTCCATCCTAAATGAGGATTTGTAACGGAGTAGGAATGATATATGTTGTAAGGACATCATTTATATTACAGTTGGCACATTTTTAAGATGACTTGTGCTTTATACGCTTCATGCCAACACATTCTTTAAATACAAATCTGATACAATTAAGAGCATATATTTATAAATGTTTACAGTAATCCCTCGCCATGTCGCGGTTCACCTATCACGGTTTATTATTTAAGCTTGCACACCACAACTGATGCTTCTTAGGTCCAACATTTCTCTCAAGGTACTAACGCTCTGTCGAGTATGCACACTGACATTACACATCCATCGGAGCATACTGGCTTCATTCCTCGCGAACTTACGCATGTCCTCAGCAGTCACGGCCTATGTTTCACTGCCATGTAGCATGGCTGTTCGTACACATGCATCATACAGTCTGCCTTTTACTCTGAGCGAGAGGCCTTTAGTCACCAGCAGAGGTAAGAGCTCCCTAAACTTTGCCCAGGCTATTCTTACTCTAGCAGTTACACTTTCAACGCACCCACCCCCACTACTGACTTGGTCACCTAGATAACGGAAGCTATCAACTACTTCTAGCTTTTCCCCCTGGAAAGTGACGGAAGTTGTTTTCTGCAGATTTTCAGAGTTTATTGCTCCTGAGCATCTGCCACATACAAAAACTATCTTCCCAGTTAGCCTCCCTTTGACATTACTGCACCTCTTATGTGTCCATAGCTTACACTGGGTACATCTTATAGAGTTTCTACCTACACCTTTTCTACAAATCGAGCAGGGCCATCTTCCTGAAGACATTTGTGGATTGTCTACCTTCCTACTTATTAGTACTTTGGTTTTAGCTAGGTTGACTCTAAGGCCCCTCGATTCTAAACCCTCCTTCCACACCTGAAACTTCTCCTCCAGTTCTGATAGTGACTCAGCAATTAGAGCAAGGTCGTCAGCATAGAGGAGCTCCCAGGGGCAACCTGTCTTGAATTCCTCCGTAATTGCCTGGAGGACTATGATAAATAGGAGGGGGCTGAGTGAGGAATATTGAATATCAAAGATCAGTATATTATGAAGAGCCGCTATATATTCGTACAGGGAATATTATTGCTCAGTCTTCTGCAAAATGGTTATTTCCTTGACAGCAGGGGTTCTCAAGTGAGGTCAATATAAGATTTTTAGGTGTCCATGTATTCAATATACTACAATAAGGGTCCACGGGAATTTTTCAGAGGTATGGAAAAATTGTGCTTCGGATCAGTAAGGTTTATGTGTAATAAATCGGTTATACGTTCATAATACAGAAAATATTTTAACAATTTTCGATACAAGTCCTAATAAAATGTAATTAAAAAATACAATTGGATTTTATAAACATCAAATAACTATGTGGGTTAATCCAAATAAAATAATATTCAAAGGAAATACATAGGCAAAAGATGGTTAAGAACTACCGTTCTACAGCAACCACGTTTTCTACATTTCTTAGAGTAAGTCATTCACTTGTTTGGTTAACTCTTATTGTATGGAGAGAAATAACCGAAATCGACCATTTCTTGTAACTTGTCCTTCACATTTGGCCATGAAGACAGTATCATATAAGGGTGGATGTGTTCAACTTATTGATCTTGATTATAACCTGCGCCTCTTATTCAATGTGATTATTCTAAACAATTTCACTTATACACTCATTGTTTTATTCACAGGCTTGGGCTTTTCCATGGGCTCCTTGTATTATTATAGAATTCTGATGCTTAGCGTCTTAAATTATTATTTGAGTATTTTTACCGGAAACAGGAAACTGCGTCTTACTGCGGATAATCGAAGAAGTTAACAGAACGGGAAAGGAACATAAGATGAATCAACTAAAGAAAATCGAAAATGCATTGTAATTATAAGATGATCATAAAAATTAGTAGAGACATGGGGCGGTTGGGACCGGCAAGATTAAATTCATTAAAAACTTAGAATGTTATTGTTATGTTGGTGTGATATTTGGAGAAAGGTCTATGGGCCTTGACATAAAAAGACGCATAAATTGGCGAACTAGCAGAACTGTTAGCACGCCAGGGAAAATGCTTAGAGGCATATTGTCTGGGTTTACATTCTGAGTTTAAATTTCGCCTAGGTTGGCTTTGCTTTTCATCCATTTTGGGTTGATAAAACAAGAACTTGTTGAGCATTGAAATCGATGAATTCATCTTAATCCCTCCCCCGTAATTGCTGGCTTTGTGTCAAAATTTGAAACCAGTAGAAACGAACACAAGTAATTACTATCGTTCATAAATAATCTATGTACATAAAAACTGAAATTAATTCTTTCTCTCAAGAGAAAATGAAAGTCTTCAAGCGAAATGTTTTTGATAAAATATTTTCTTCTCAATTACTTTCTACAATTTATTTATGAGTTAATTCATCAATTCATTTACTTTTACTAATTAATTGATTTATTGATACAATAACTTTAACTGGTATCTCTATAGACCATTCCATACACATTCAAATTAGTATCCAATTATTTTGACATGGCTTTTTCTTTCTACATACACACTTACAACCATTCCTCTGTTAGTCTCACTCACTCCTCTCCAACACTTCATACACACACACAATTTATATATATATATATATATCTTAGAAACACACTAACACACATACACACACACAAACACACACACTCACACACACACACATAATGTCATTTACCTATCCTATGTATAATCATACATATATTATATCTATATATCTCTGTGTAAGTATCTATGAGTCTATCTATCTATCTATCTATCTATCTATCTATCTATCTATCTATCTATCTATCTATCTATCTATCTATCTATGTTCGTATTGTAAGTAACACGCTCCCACCATTGGTGTGGGTAAATGGGAATGTGGTCACTCTCCTTGAGCTCATTTCTCAAAATTGGTACCTTTTATAAAATATGAGTTGAAAACTATTTAGTATGTGGCATGGCGCCTTTTTTATCTGCTCGCTCCCTCTAACTTTAAAACTTGGCATCGCTCCTGCCTGCAACTCTTCGGTTGTTTCAATATGCGGTTGTAATTTTAAACTTCTAAATGTCCGAAAGAATATGTATTAGAAACGTATCAACAAAAAATATCAAACAAAGCAACATAGGCGCAGGAGTGGCTGTGTGGTAAGTAGCTTTTTTACCAACCACATGTTTCCGGGTTCAGTCCCATTGCGTGGCACCTTGGGCAAGTGTCTTCTACTATAGCCTCGGGCCGACCAAAGCCTTGTGAGTGGATTTAGTAGACGGAAACTGAAAGAAGCCTGTCGTATATATGTATATATATGCGTGTGTGTGTTTGTGTGTCTGTGTTTGTCCCCCTAGCATTGCTTGACAACCGATGCTGGGGTGTTTATGTCCCCGTTACTTAGTGGTTCGGCAAAAGAGACCGATTGAATAAGTAGTAGGCTTACAAAAGAATAAGTCCCGGGGTCGAGTTGCTCAATTAGAGGCGGTGCTCCAGCATGGCCGCAGTCAAATGACTGAAACAAGTAAGAGTAAAGAGTATAGGAACATGACAACAACGTTTATAAGTTGAGTATAGTCGATTAAATTTGCTCAATATTTTGACTTGTACTTAAATTCATTAACCCATGAAGGTGACAGCCAAAGTTTATGAAGGTGGAATTTAACTGTGTCACAGAGTATTTTATCTTGCGTTCTATACTTCACATTGTTTTCTATAAATTTGAATAAGTCGTGATCTTATGCATCAGTAACAGTATTCGGATCACGTGGTGCTACGTGCAGTGTAAATGATATTCAATACAGCAGAAATAAAATAATTTGCGATATTATTTTGCATTGGTGATAAAGCAGTCAAATCAACACTTAAACAAGAGCACGCATATATATATATATTTCGTTTGGGGATTTGGTTTGCAAGATTCTTTATATGAGTTCATGTGTTAAAGCATAATTTGTTGTGTCTAGGGAGAGTCATTTTTTTTTTGCGTGCCTTATTATGTAACACATTCACCGGTAAAATTTCCACTTTTTTCTTATTTTTTTTGTCCTAAAATTTCCGTTTCGTCTTGCAACCTTTTCAATAGTTTTGAGAGTCAAAACTATAGAAAAGTTGCAAGACGCAACGGAAATTTTAGGACAATAAAATAATAAAAAAAGTGGAAATTTTACCGGTGAATGTGTTACATAATAAGGCACAAAAAGAAAATGACTCTCCCCAGGCGCAACAGTATATATATATAAATATATATGTATGTATGTATGTATGTATATGTGTGTGTATATATATATGTATATCATCATCATCATCGTTTAACGTCCGTTTTCCGCGCTAGCACGGGTTGGACGGTTTGACCGGGGTCTGGGAAGTCAGGGGCTGCACCAGGCTCCAGTCTGATCTGGCAGTGTTTCTACAGCTGAATGCCCTTCCTAACGCCAACTACTCCACGTGTGTAGTAGGTGCTTTTTACGTGCCACTGGCACAGGTGCCAGGGGAGTCTCGCATCGGCCATGATCGGTTGGTGCTTTTAACGTGATATATATATTAGGGTTACGACCTTTTGATTTTTTGGGAAATAAACAATTTCCTGTATCAAAAGGCGATCAGCAATTTCACATAAGTAGGGAAAATAACCTTTATTTTAAGTTTTTTTTAAAAATCGTCTCCCTCAACTGAAGAAATTTAACACCACTTTTAACCTAAATCATGCAAAACTCTAGCGGGGTTCATAATGCCTACTCGATCGAGCTTTTACCAAACTTGGTGTGCTGACTTAATACAATGCAGAAACAGTATATCTCAAATTTCAAGTTTTAGTAGTGTAGGAGTTATAAAGTTTTTCATTTGTTACCACTTAGGCCCTACTTTAGGAAATATCCTGTTTTCTTTTTTATTTCTTTGACGCTAAAAACTCTGACTATATTAACTGTTTTTCAGAATAGTAGGCTTATCCAACTAGAGTATCTAAATTAATGTCCCATAAGAGAAGTGCTTGCATCACTCAAAGAAACAAAAAAATCTGGATGAAGAATCTTGTGCAATTTCAAGTCTGACATAGGAAAAGAAGACTTGTTCCTCTAGAGGAGCATTCTTTGGAAAACAACTGCAAGATGCCAATGAAATTTCAAAAACTCTGTGTGTGTGTCATATATGTATGTGTGAGTGTGTGTACGTGTAAAAGCATGGCCATCATTCTCTGTTGATCTGCATTTGCAACAACAGTGGATGGAAGCACTCCGTCGGTTACGACGATGAGGGATCCGAATCAACGGAACAGCCTGCTCGTGAAATTAACGTTTAAGTGGCTGAGCACTCCACAGACACGTGTACCCTTAACGTAGTTCTTGGGGTTATTCAGCGTGACACAGAGAGTGACAAGGCCGGCCCTTTGAAATACAGGTACAACAGAAACAGGAAGTAAGAGTGGGAGAAAGTTGTGGTGAAAGAGTACAGCAGGGATCACCACCATCCCCTGCCGGAGCCTCGTGGAGCTTTTAGGTGTTTTCGCTTAATAAACACTCACAACGCCCGGTCTGGGAATCGAAACCGCGAGTCCGCTGCCCTAATCACTGTCCATTGCGCCTCTACGGCAACAACAGTAAGAACAAACTGAATTCATAACGTGAGAAGAAACATTAACAACATAAAGGAAACACACACACACACGCACTTGTTTTCAGATATACTCAGTGGTACCCAAATACCGGGAAATATAATATTACCATATCAGAAGTTGCGTGGTACTAACAGCAGTAGCAGCAGCATCACTACTACGACCACCACTACGACAATCACAATCACGACGACCATCACGACCACTACCACCTCCAGCTACAACCACGATGATGACACTGATGACTACGATGGTGACGATAATGACAGCTTTAAGGGTCAAGGCCAGTCAATGACCCGACATCTATTTTAAAATGTACATTTCCACAAATTATCACTTTATATACATAAACACCGTCGCACTAAAACTTACGAATCTCTCATTCACCTCTACACATGTAATATTTTACAATAATATAAACTTGGAAACTAATAACAGGAAGCCAGTCCTTTACAAAATTAAAAGACTTTCTGAGGAATCATTTCTAGAAATTCTTTGCAATTTACCAAGTGTGGTAATTTTTGTTGTTAATATATTTGCTTTATTATTTTGTTTAGAGATGCAGCATCATTTAAAAGCGATTAAAAGTTAAATATTTCATAAATAATGATAAATTTTATAGTCCCATCTAAATAGTAAGATCTTTCATTTGATCCATAATGCTAATTAAGAAATAAAAGTTTTTTGAAAAATTAAAGAAGCAAATCGGATAAAGAAAACCACTATGCAGTCTTCGGAAATTGATGTCGATGGAATTCTGAGAGCTCTGGGAAACTCAAAATACTTTCATACTACTCAATACCTCATTCTCTGCGCCTCGGCACTTACTGCTTCAGCCAACAGCTTTTTCTACATATTCATAGGTAAGATCATACGTGTATGCATACATACATATCTATCTGTCTATTTATTAATCTCTCTCCCTCTCTCTCTCTCTCTCTCTCTCTCTCTCTCTCTCTCTCTCTCTCTCTGCCTATTTATTCATATGTATGTATATATGTATACAAACACACAAGCATAAAGATTTTTTATACACGGAGTAGATATGCGTTACCCAAATCAGGTTAATATTTTTAGCTACATCCATTTTTTCAAATATCACTGCTTAGCACTTCTATTCCGTATATATATATATATGTATGTATGTATGTGTGTGTATGTGGAGGCGCAATTGCCTCGTGGTTAGGGCAGCGAACTCGTGGTCGGAGGATCGCGGTTTCGATTCCCAGACCAGAGTGTTTATTGAGCGAAAACACCTGAAAGCTCCACGAGGCTCCGGTAGGATGTAGTGGTAATCCCTGCTGTATTCTTTCGCCACAACTTTCTCTCACCCTTTCTTCTGTTGGCCTGCTCGCTTAGCCAGCGGGGTGGCGTCATTAAAGGCTAAAACAATGCGAAGCGCATTGTGACCAGCGATGTGTAGTAACATCTGATGGCCTGGTCGGTCACGTGATATATATATATATATATATATATATAATTTCAACAATTGAGGGTAAAATTAATTAATTAATTGATCAATTTCACCAAGTATTCAGTATGCAAAGGGACCATTTAAGGCAAATTCAAATTATTACATTATATAAAAGGGCTTAGTAAAATAAATTACTTTGCCGCATACTGAACTCGTTAGAAATAGCAGCTAAAAAAACTATTTCTAACACTTAAAGAAAACCTCTCTCATATAGTGTTTGCTCAATTCAACTCAAGAAAGTATGAGGGTAGAGACATTAAAAAATCAAATGCAAAGGTTATTTGAGTACGTACGTTTCAAGATTAGCCAAAATCGACCTTCTCTCATCAGCTCAGAATGCCCTTGTTTGAATTTGAAAACACTGAAAATGGGAGCATACCCTTTCGGCTTGTTATCGCTTCTGAAGATCTGTTCCAAACTAACAGTGCCAACAAACTCAAATATGCAGAGAAAAATTTCTGCTCTCCCCTTTCCACCAGCGTGGGTTAAAATCAGCAAACACTATGCTTTTTTCGGTAAAATCCGAGACAATTAAGTAGAGAGAGATGAATTATAATTTCAACAATTGAGGGTAAAATTAATTAATTAATTGATCAATTTCACCAAGTATTCAGTATGCAAGGGACCATTTAAGGCAAATTCAAATTATTACATTATATAAAAGGGCTTAGTAAAATAATTACTTTGCCGCATACTGAACTCGTTAGAAATAGCTGCTAAAAAAACTATTTCTAACACTTAAAGAAAACCTCTCTCATATAGTGTTTGCTCAATTCAACTCAAGAAAGTATGAGGGTAGAGACATTAAAAAATCAAATGCAAAGGTTATTTGAGTACGTACGTTTCAAGATTAGCCAAAATCGACCCTTCTCTCATCAGCTCAGAATGCCCTTGTTTGAATTTGAAAACACTGAAAATGGGAGCATACCCTTTCGGCTTGTTATCGCTTCTGAGATCTGTTCCAAACTAACAGTGCCAACAAACTCAAATATGCAAGAGAAAAATTTCTGCTCTCCCCTTTCCACCAGCGTGGGTTAAAATCAGCAAACACTATGCTTTTTTCGGTAAAATCCGAGACAATAAGTAGAGAGAGATGAATTATAATTTCAACAATTGAGGGTAAAATTAATTAATTAATTGATCAATTTCACCAAGTATTCAGTATGCAAAGGGACCATTTAAGGCAAATTCAAATTATTACATTATATAAAAGGGCTAGTAAAATAAATTACTTTGCCGCATACTGAACTCGTTAGAAATAGCAGCTAAAAAAACTATTTCTAACACTAAAGAAAACCTCTCTCATATAGTGTTTGCTCAATTCAACTCAAGAAAGTATGAGGGTAGAGACATTCTTTAAGTGTTAGAAATAGTTTTTTTAGCTGCTATTTCTAACGAGTTCAGTATGCGGCAAAGTAATTTATTTACTAAGCCCTTTTATATAATGTAATAATTTGAATTTGCCTTAAATGGTCCCTTTGCATACTGAATACTTGGTGTGAAATTGATCAATTAATTAATTAATTTTACCCTCAATTGTTGAAATTATAATTCATCTCTCTCTACTTAATTGTCTCGGATTTTACCGAAAAAAGCATAGTGTTTGCTGATTTTAACCCACGCTGGTGGAAAGGGGAGAGCAGAAATTTTTCTCTTGCATATTTGAGTTTGTTGGCACTGTTAGTTTGGAACAGATCTTCAGAAGCGATAACAGCCGAAAGGGTATGCTCCATTTTCAGTGTTTTCAAATTCAAACAAGGGCATTCTGAGCTGATGAGAGAAGGGTCGATTTTGGCTAATCTTGAAACGTACGTACTCAAATAATCTTTGCATTTGATTTTTTAATGTCTCTACCCTCATACTTTCTTGAGTTGAATTGAGCAAACACTATATGAGAGAGGTTTTCTTTAAGTGTTAGAAATAGTTTTTTTAGCAGCTATTTCTAACGAGTTCAGTATGCGGCAAAGTAATTTATTTTACTAAGCCCTTTTATATAATGTAATAATTTGAATTTGCCTTAAATGGTCCCTTTGCATACTGAATACTTGGTGAAATTGATCAATTAATTAATTAATTTTACCCTCAATTGTTGAAATTATAATTCATCTCTCTCTACTTAATTGTCTCGGATTTTACCGAAAAAAGCATAGTGTTTGCTGATTTTAACCCACGCTGGTGGAAAGGGGAGAGCAGAAATTTTTCTCTTGCATATTTGAGTTTGTTGGCACTGTTAGTTTGGAACAGATCTTCAGAAGCGATAACAAGCCGAAAGGGTATGCTCCCATTTTCAGTGTTTTCAAATTCAAATGTATATATATGTATATATATATATATATATATTGTATATATATGTATATATATATATATATATATGTATATATATGTATATATATATATATTATATATATATGTATATATATGTTATATATATATATATATATATATGTATATATATGTATATATATTATATATATATATGTATATATATGTATATATATATATATATATGTATATATATGTATATATATATATATATATATATATATATGTATATATATATATATGTATATATATATATATGTATATATATATATATATATATGTATATATATATATATATATACACACACACACACTATATATATATACACACACACAGAATGTGTAAAATCATTGGTATAGTTAGGTATATTTGAAAAAGGAGAATAAAATCTTCACTGGTAGTTCTAATGAATTTAATTTTACAGTTTGGTTAAACCAAATTGTAAAATGATATTTTACAAAGTTAAATTGACTATAAGGAGTAGACAACCATAATGTGTGTATTTATTTATGATTGTGTATGTGTGTGTCTTTGTGAGAGTGTATATATGTGTGTGTATTTATACACTCACACACTTACACACAAATGCACGCACGAGCACACACACACACATATATATATGAGACAAATCGTGACAATATTTGTGACAATAACAGTATATGTTTTTGTGTGTATACATTAATTGTGCGATAATTGGGTCGAGGCTAGTCAATGACCCATCGTCCATTTTGAAATGCACGTTTCCACAAATTATCACTTAATATACATAAACACCCTTCCACTAAGACTTATGACTCCCTCATTTGACTCTTCTATTACTAATAAGGTTAACACTAAATTTATTCAGTTTAATATATCTAGCTTTTATTCATCAATCAACCCTATTATACTCAATAAGGCACTCTAGCATGCACACAATAAAGCAGGTCTCTCTAGAGAGGAAATTAATGTGGTACTGGCTGTTTGAAAATCAATCATTAAGTTCGATAACAAGTTATGGGTCCGGAAGGATACTCCCAATGCGTTCGATGTCCTAATGGGAAGTTCAGATTCCGCTCAAATTGCAGATTTAGTCGACATATATATACTTCATGAAATGGTTGACCAGTTCCCACACATCTTTAGAGGTCTATATCGTGATGATTGTTTGCTTTACCACCAAAACATTTCCAGTCAAAAAATACAGAAGGTTAAGAATAGATTAGTTAGGTTTTTTCGTAGAATGGGCTTCCACATCGTTTTTGACGATGAGATAACTAAAGCTAACTTCTTAGATATTACTCTTAATTTGCAAAATATCTCACACTTCCAATACCACAAATCTTCCACCAATCTCAAGTATATTAGTCCTTCCAGTAATCACGCTAGGGCAATTACTAAGAATTTAGTTAAAAACATTTCAGTTAGATTGTCTAAACTATCCACCAATGTTGACATTTTTAACGATAAGGCGGAATTTTATAACTCTGTCTTAGTTAAAGCAGGGTATAAAGAAAAAGTTACATACATTGATTCTGCTCAATCTCATCCTTTATCTACTATTCAAGACAAGAAATCTAGTTGTAATAAGAAGAGTGATTTTAATTCTGATATTGAAAACAACGCAAAACATATAAAATTCCTTTACGGAGTAAGGGAGGCAAGCCTTATTTAAGCCCATTTTTCACTCTAGAGGTGTTTCACCATTCTTTAAAGATAGTACCACTTACAATTTGACTGTTACTAGGAAAACTGTTTGGTTTGTTATTCCTATGGAAAGCAAATTAAATCTAATCTTCCTTTGCAGTTCCGTGAAGCAATGGGACTGAACCCGGAAGCATGTGGTTGGGAAGCAAGCTTCTTACCACACAGTCACATGTATGTATGTATGTATGCATGTATGTACTTATGCATGTATGTATTTATGGTGTATATATGCATATATGTATGATAGGCGCAGGAGTGGCTGTGTGGTAAGTAGCTTGCTAACCAACCACATGGTTCCGGGTTCAGTCCCACTGCGTGGCATCTTGGGCAAGTGTCTTCTGCTATAGCCCCGGGCCGACCAATGCCTTTGGAGTGGATTTGATAGACGGAAACTGAAAGAAGCCTGTCGTATATATGTATATATATATGTATGTGTTTGTGTGTCTGTGTTTGTCCCCCTAGCATTGCATGACAACCGATGCTGGTGTGTTTACGTCCCCGTCACCTAGCGGTTCGGCAAAAAGAGATCAATAGAATAAGTATTGGGCTTACAAAGAATAAGTCCCGGGTCGATTTGCTTGACTAAAGGCGGTGCTCCAGCATGGCCACAGTCACATGACTGAAACAAGTAAAAAAGGAAAAGAGAGAGAGAGAGAGGCCTATGTCTGTGATTGCGCGTGTGCGTGTGGATGTGTGTTTTTGTGTGTAACATTATAAACAAACGAGTCTTTATAAATAGTTTGTTCACCAAAGCAATAACAGCAACTACAACAGCAGTGGCTGCAGTATCTTGTTTAAAGCTATATTCTAGTACAACAATTGAAATAACAGTAGCAATATCAGCAACAACAACTATAACCTCAGCAGCAGCAATTAGAACACCAAGAACAGAAACAATAACAATAGCAATGAAGATAATTGCAGCAACAAAAGTGGAGGCGCAATGGCCCAGTGGTTAGAGCAGCGGACTCGCGGTCGTAAGAACGCGGTTTCGATTCCCAGACCGGGTATTGTGAGTATTTATTGAGCAAAAACAACTAAGCTCCACGAGAATCCGGCGGGGAGGGGTGGTGAACCCCGTTCTACACATCACCACAGCTTTCTCACTCTTTCTTCCTACTTCTGCCACAAAGCAGAGGAACCATGGGGTAACCCACTATGGTGTGGTAAACTTTCAGACCCTAGTCTAGATTACGAATCCTTTGTACTCCAGGATGGTTCAGCTCTCCACCCGTTAAAAGCCACCGTTTACGGAATCAGGATAGCAACGTAGTTTTCGCGCCCGTGCAACCGCCAGTCTATCGCGTGTGGTGGGTGGATCTTCAAGTTGCCACATGCATTCTTAGTAGCTTAGAGTAGGCTCGAATTAGAGATTATCCTTTGTGGCTAATTGGAGTCCTGATTGGAAGAAGAAGAAGAAGACAACTACTACCACTAATACTGCTGCTGATGCAACTGCTGCTGCTACTACTGCTGTTGCTAGTGCTGCAGCATCCCGATCAATAACAACAACAATATTACAGTAAATGTAGTCATTTTCCATGTAGAATTATTTTGTCTGAAATCTTAAAATTGTCCGCCAATTAGAAAGGGTCTATAAATGAAAAGTTCCTGGCTTTAATGGTGTTGCGAAAGGCCTGGCTGAAGGCTCAATCTTCCGAGTTCTTTTACAGGGCTTAGAAAAACTGAAGGATCCCTGCAATAATTGTATGAATCTGAGAGAGGAATATGTTCAATAAAACCATAATTAACTGATCCTCCTGCATTTTCTTTTACCCAAAGCCAAACACTCTTCAGCATTCCGTCGTACAAACCGATTCTACATAAATGAATATTAGTTCTATATTGCAGCCACCATTCCTGAATACAGATGTAAGAATCTGACAGAGTTTCAACTCAGCCAATACAACATATCCATCAGTGAAGAAGTCAATCTGTCATATGATAAATGCTGTATAGATATCATCAATACTGATGGAGGAATTACAAGAGAGAATCGAACCCTGGACTGCCTTAATGGTTATTATTATACTGCACCTGTTGATAAGTCTATTGTGTCACAGGTAGGTTGCTTCTAAATAAAAATAAATATTTAAATTCATTTTTTTAATATTTATCCAAAAATCATTTCTACTATAGGCACAAGGTCAGCAATTTCAGGGGAAAGGATAAATCAATTACATCGGCTCCCAGTGCTCAACTGATACATATTTTATCGATCCCAGAAAGATGAAAGGCAAGGTTGATCTAAGAAGAATTTAAACTCAGAACATAAAGATGGACAAAATGTCGCTATGCATTTTGTCCAGCGTGCTAACGGTTTTGTTACTTCGTAGCCTTATAATTACGCAACTAATACAAGAAAGATTAATTATTTTATTATACTAATGTTAGTGTCGGTGATGAATGGCAAAACAATAGATAGTTTGCAGTAATTAATCATATATTTTTGCTTTCTGAGTTCACTCTTTACCGAGGCTGGTTTTCATTCGATTTGTATGCGTCGAGGGAATAGACACCATACCTGTCATATAATAGGAACAGTTTGTAACCCGTTCAAGCGACAAACCGTAACAGTAATGCCTTGATATATGAGTTAAATTGTTTCCGCAGATTGCTTGTAAAGCAGAGCAATAATGTTCCATATTGTGAGATCGTCAAGTATGAAACCTGTAGGAAAGAAATAATGTTTGCTTATGTTTTATAAATACAAGGAATAGTTTTATTCATCAAACTATGCACCCATATTGTCAATACACTTTTGCTATTTCAACAGTAGCTTGTCCAGCTCAGAACTGTAACAGCCTGGGAATCTAGAGTCAATAAAATCTTGGAAAGCCTGTTTTACAGCATCATCGGAATTAAATTTCTTTCCTATCAAAAAGTTATCCCAATTTTGGAAAAAGTGGTAGTCAGTGGGAACAAGATCAGGTGAGTATGGTGGATGATAGGGAACTTCCAACTCCAACTCCTGTAATTTTGCCAATGTCATTTTTGCGTTGTGGTGTCTGGCGTTGTCTTGCACTAAAATAGGAGTGGATCTGTTGACTAATATAGGATGTTTTTTGTATGTTTCTGCATCATTTGGTCTAGGTTTAATGAAATCATAATGGATAACACCTACGCCAGACCATCAAGCAAATATCATCAGCTTCTTTTGATGAATTTTGCTTTTTGGACTGTGTTTTGGTAGCTTTGTACTGAATATTTAAAGTTACTGTATTGGATCCATTTCTCAACACATTACAATTCGATTCAAAATATCATATTGCAGCCTTCCAAACATTGCTATTTCCGATTTTCATTGAGTTCATGTGGAACCCACTTATCCAACTTTTTAACTTTATTGATTTGAACTAGTTGAGTTAGTATTGTTTGCTTTCTAACACCAAACAACAACGATAATTCACGGGTACTTTGAGATGGATCTGACTCGCCGGTAGCTTTCAGTCTGTCATTATCCACTCTTATTTCTGGTCAACCGCTCATTTATGAAGTCAAAGTTACCAGAACGAAATTTTGCAAACCAATTTGATACTGTCTGCTATGTAATAACATTAGAATGAAATACTCAATTAACAATCGGAGCTGTCTGTGATACTGTATTTCCCAGAAAGAACTCATATTTCAAAACTGTACAAATTTCCGACTTATCCATCTCTAAACAAAAATAGCCAAAAAGGATTTTTAAATACTTTATAAAGCGCAAAATGAGTTAGAATCAAGAAATAGATGTATCAGCATCCTAATAAAAAAATAAAGATTGTCAAAATATAATAATGGCGCAAAATGAGCAGCTGTCAAAATTTACCATATACCTTACTACAAATTTCATACTTGACGGGCTAATAGCAATGTTACAAATTGTTATTCGTTGCCAGAAAAATATTTTACCTGCAAAATTTATATTATTCGTAAATACACGACAAAACAGTAGAATGTAAAGAATATTTTAAGTAAAGTAAAAAGAATTCAAGTTCTTTTATCATAAAATATATTAATATAATCGTTTTCTGAATCACTTTCACTCGCACTAGATTCGTGCACATCATCACTTGTAGACGCGATCGCCGTTTCACAAGCACTCGTAGACAGACTTATAGATTTCTTTTTAAAAACAAGTCTAGAGTTGTTTACTTAGAAGAAGCCTCTTTTTCATTCTCTATAAATTTTTCGGTAACACGAAGAAGCATTTGTTATGATAGTAGAAACTTTTGCACTGCGTTCAAAATTCGGATCTTGTGCTTGAAAGATATTACTGTATTTTTAATATGATATAGAAATAGAAGGACACTTGTGATATTTCAAACTTCATTGTTGTAGCAGCTTGTAATTTCCCAAGAGAAAGATTATTTCTTAAATTATCTCTGAGTAACAGGCGTTAGCATAAATGGTGAATCATCAACGGGGTTTCTCTTTGGTCACGCGACCAACTAGAAATAGAGCACAATCCCATCATATTGTCTGAGAACAAGAAGGACACATTGGGTACTAGATATATTCTTGATAAGGCAGGCTAGCCTTTTGCTGCTAATACGACATTCATCACAAATTTTCACAGAGCTGATCTTAAGGTAAAGCATCAACTACTACTACTACTACTGCTGCTGCTGCTACAAGGAAGGACAAGCTCGGTTAGAGTATTCTTTGATAACCTTAAAAAGATAAGATGGTCTGTAACCAAACGTTGCTGTTGTTGCTTAACTCTTGGTTAACTCTCATCGAACAATTATCTATGATGAGAGACATTCCAACCAGAACCACCCGGTCTTTTTAAAGTTACTTAGGAATATACCAAATTCAATCACAAGGCTTTCTGGTCGACCCGAGGTTATAGTAGAAGACACTTGCCCAAGGTGTCACGCGGTGGATCTGAACCCGGAACCATGTAAATAGGAAGAAAAGTTCTTACCACACAGCCACGCCTGCGCCTGTAAATATGGAACACATCACGATTTTGCTTGTCGTCTTTGCAAAGGAACCAATGCTGATCTCTTGTGTTCTTCGAGTTTTAGTATATGTACTGTAGAAGCATGTACACACTCACAAGCATTCACGCACGCACACACACAAGCACACTCTCATATGAACATATACGAATGGATGCTGAAAAGTTTCTGGCTTTTGGGGTGTCGTGAAAGTCCTGGTTGGAGGCTCGACCTTCCGTGTTCTTTTACAGGGTTTAGAAAAACCGCTGCAATAAGTGTGTAAATCTGAATGGGGAATATATTGAATAAAATCATATTTAACTGATCCTCCTGTATTTTCTTTTACTCAAAGCCAGGGACTTTTCAGCACACTCTCGTATATGTATATATATGTGTCTGTACGTATCTCTTTGTACTACTTTTACCACTTACTAAATAAAATTTTCTTTCACAGTGGGACCTGGTCTGCAACAACGAAGGATTGGCTGAATCTACCCAAACATTTTATATCTTGGGCCAAGTGGTCAGTGGTCTACTGGCACCATATTTCATTGAAAGATTTGGACGGAAGCCTATAAGGATATTAAGTAATTTGTTCCTGGTGGTCTTCAACTTAATCTCTGCGTTTTCGCCGTTTTATTGGTTGTTCGCGGCTGCGAGATTTTTCACTGGAATACTACGAGAGGTAATGCCTCTACACGCACGTATTTATACACGCTTTTACCTTTTCTTGTTTCAGTCATTAAACAGTGTTTATGCTGGGGCACTGCCTTGAGGAATGTTTTTCTTTTTTCTTTTTTAGTCGAATGAATCCACCCTATTCGTAGCTGACTTGATGTCTTTCCAGCCTTATGATTTAAGGCCTAAGGGGGGGATAACACTTTTTACCCTTTGACACTTTAGTTTCGTTGTCTGCTTTTTGTTTTCCGTTGTACCCATACACGTGCGCGCGCCCCAACATACATATAAACACACACACGCGCGCGCGCGCGCACACACACATACATACATATAGCTCTTCCTGTCCTAAACGAACTTACTTATCCAGCTCAAATTCAGTCAAGCGGAAAATACACTCCTTAACTACACAAAAAGCTATTTAAAATATCCACATGACGTCTACTGACCAACCTGAACAATAAGAATTTTCAACAACGCTACTTTCGAAAACTCCATACACCACCCACATCAACATTCATTCTAAACATTCATGACCACACCCATGTGACCTCTTTATTCATGACCACACCCATGTGACCTCTCTATTATGACCACACCCATGTGACCTCTTTATTATGAACAATAAGAAATTTTAGGCATGACACTAGCCAAATTTTAACATCTCTGGAGCCTATTTTCTTACCCCAACACCAACTTCCATTCAAACATTCAGGTGACCCCTTTATAATGACCAATCAAAATTGTATTGACCATTGTCCACAAGAAATCTTAGGCGTGAAACCAAGCAAATCTTAAACAACTCTGGAGCCTCTTTTTTCACATATAAGAGACAGCAAACCCAACATAAAGTCAGATAAGAGAAAAAAATCTATCAGAAAGGAACTCTATCTCTCTTAAAAAAATATCTTTTGATAAGCATAACAAATGCGCAACCGGTAAAAAGAACTTTCACCTAATTAAATACACTCTCCCTTACTTAAATTATTTTGTCAGCATTTTCTTCATTTCCTTTTTTTATATATCACAACTCATGTTCCACATCTCCTTTTTTAAATATATATATATATATTCATTTAATTTACTTTTCCGTTTAAATAAGATCAACCAAAAAGTACTTCAGCCGGTGAGAGTAAATATTTTTTAATTTGCACTGTATATAGTTATGAGCTACTAATAGTTTCATACACTGGAAATATTTCCTAAGCAGGTTTTAATAACACACCTTGTGTCTCCAATCAACCTGCTGGTTCTGCACATATGGCCAGTACAAGTTACGAATCAGGACTGTAGAACTAGAGAAATCATGGAAAAAGAAAGAAAGAAAGAAAACAAGAGGAAGTTTGATACGACGAAATTTCAAACTGATTCTGTTGGCTAAATTTATTCACCTGATATTGGTTGGTTGGGACTATAGTAGCAAACCCTTGCAAAAATACCGCACAATGGGACTGAACCTGAAACCACCTCTTTGCAAAGTGAGCTTGTAACTGCACAGCCAAGCCTGCGATATGCATATTTACCTCATGCTAATGGTTTCAAAGTTTGGCACAAGGCCAGCAAGTCCGAGGGACTGGGTAAGTCAATTCCATCGACCCCAGTGATTGACTGGTACTTATTTTATCGACCTCCGAAAGGATGAACGGCAAAGTCAACATCGGCGGAATTTGAACTCAGAACCTAAAGACAGACAAAATGCCGCTAAGCATTTTATCCAGCGTGCTAACGATTCTGATAGCTGGCTTTCTTATCATGTACCTCATAATAAAATCTAGAATATCTGTAAACTAATAACGCAACTACCTCACTATTTTATACTCTTTACTCTTTACTCTTTTACTTGTTTCAGTCATTTGACTGCGGCCATGCTGGAGCACCGCCTTTAGTCGAGCAAATCGACCCCGGGACTTATTCTTTGTAAGCCCAGTACTTATTCTATCGGTATCTTTTGCCGAACCGCTAAGTGACGCTAATACCAAACTATTTTTCCTTTTTTTTTTTCATTTCTCCAGGTATATGTTCTGAGTTCAGTAACTCTGGCGTGTGAGTTATACCCGAAGGAAAGACGTATTGTTATGACTGGTATATTTATGTTTATCTGGAGCATGTTAAATTGTTTACTTGGGTTGATAGCCTACCTTTTAAAGGATTACAGTTGGAACACGTTATTCTTGTTTAACGCTGGTATATCAGGATATTTCATAGTAGACTTATTGTAAGTACCTTTCTCTCACCCACATTTGGTTAGTATTTCACATTACCTTCTTCCCTATTTTTCATGATCAACTCCTCCTTTACTACTCCCACAATGGCATCACCACACCAGCAACATCACCAACATCACAACCACAACCACCACCGCCACCACCATCTCCTACCCGTCGTCCACATCCTCCCCGTGATCGCCCCCACCGTCTCCTCGCTATTGATTGCTTCTTCGATGGAGTATCTAAAACTGTTTACTGAAAGTTCGCGTGATGTAATCAGGGTGTGATATATTTGTATGTATGTATGTGTGTATGTATGCATGAATTCATGCATGTATGTTTATGTGTAAGCTTTTGTATGTATTAGGTTGAGTAAAAAGTAAGCAACGTTTTGAACCTTGAAGAATTTGTACTGGATATTTGCAAAGTTTTTGATGTTTTAAACATTTCTTTGCATTTGTCCAATAATACAGACATAGAATGCCCAAATGCATCAATAAACTAACGTTGATTTTCTTTTCACCGTTGTTACAATCTTCTGAAATGGAACTGTTAAAACGCGATATTCGCGTAATTTTGCTATTCAACTTCAAAAACAGACGTACAGCAGCTGAAACTGCTCATGATATCAACGAAACGACAGGTGAGGAAATGACCAGTGAATAGTCAGCTTTAAAATGGTTTAAACGATTTCGCAGTGGAGACCTAAGCTTTGAAGATCATTAGTGTAGTGGACGCCCATTTGTCATCGATGATGGTCAATGAAAGACCGTCATTGAGAAAGATCCGCGTAAAACCACTCGATAAGTGAAAAAGTAACTTCGAGTTAGCCAGAAAACTGCCTGCAACCATTTGCATGTGATCGGAATATCAAAAGACTTTGACAAATGGGTATCACACAATTTGAATGAAAATCAGAAAATACGCAGATATGAAATTTGCTCGTCGCTTCTTCTCTGTAACCAGACCGACTCATTTCTCGATCGTATTGTGACTTGCGATGAAAAGTAGATTGTGTACAATAATATAAAACGTTCTTCAAGAAGGTTATGTTGACTATTTGGTGATGTAACTGCTGGACTCATCCACTATAACTTCTTAAAACCAGGAAAAACCATTACTGCAGAAACATATTGCCATGAGATTGCCAAAATGAATGAAAAACTACTACTCCCAGACTGGTCAAGAGAAGAGGGCCTATCAATCTTTATGACAATGCACGAGCACACGTTTCACTGATGACGCTCCAGAAGTTGAGGGAACTTGGCTACAAAGATCTTCCCCACCCAGCTTATTCTCCAGTCCTTTCTCCAACCGTCTACCACTTTTTCAAGCACCTTGATAGTTTCCTGTGAGAGGAGTTCAAAGATCAAACTAATTCTGAAAGTGCGTTCAAAGAGTTAATCAGCTCCAGAACCCCAGATTATTATGTTACCGGAATAAACAAACTTGTAACTCATTAGTAAAAATGTGTTAATTGTAATCGCACTTATTTTGATGAATAAAATTTCCGCATTGTTGAAATATATTATGATGAATTTCATGTTTCAAAACTTTGCTTACATTTTATAATATTTGTTTGCTTGTCTAGCAATAACATCACTGTTTATCGACGAGTCTTTACGAAAACTTGTAGGGAGATTGAAGTGCTTGTCCACGCAGGATAAACCAACAAATGTTACATATTTCTTTATCTAAATTTTGCCTCTCTGCAGGTTCATGGAAGAATCTCTCCGATGGTTATTTGCAAATTCGAAAATAAAAGCTGCAGAGAAGATTATCAAAAAGGCAGCAAGACAAAACAAAATTGATTTTGATAATGTCTGGAGTTTAACTTTAAAAGATACCTCAAAACAACAAGCAGCTAGCCATGGAAACGAAGCAAGTCATGAGATCCGAAACCATGGAACAATCACGCCGATAGATGTCACAGCGACCACAATTGTAGAGGATACACAACCAAACATTGAAAAGGAAACCTCTACACTTGCCAAGTTACTTACTGTCTTTAAATTATCCTATTTGAGGAAAATTACCATCGTTGTGTCTATAGAATTGTAAGTTACATTTTCTTATTGTTGCTGATATTTTGACTCTTCTGATAAGGTGCATGTGTGTGTGTTTGTATGTGTGAGTGTGTGTTTGTATGTGTGTGTGTGTGTGTGTGCATGATGTGGGCATTATATACATGTATGTGTATGTATTATGTGTAATATATATATATATATATATATATATACTTTATTTTAAGCAGCAGAAAATTCAACAAAATCTGTTACTCTGAGTTTCTCGTTGCCGTTCATCAGACAGTTTTTGCTAGATGGAACTGATATATCAATTCAATCTATACTCTTACAAACGCTACACCTTTAAAAAGAAATGGACTTGTTTGATTGGCCCTTTAGAAAAAACGGTCAATCTTCGAGCGATAAACAAAAAGGTCAGAAATATATGTATATATAAAAAACTTATAAAAATTATAAAAATTATAAAATCCGAGGAAAAAACCTATTGACGTTAATGAAGACAGTGCAAATTAGTGCATAGAAATTAAACCTGTTATAAATACTGCAATACATATTTATATTAAAATCTACATATATATATCAACATACACAAAAGGATGCGCATAAACGCCATACATACATATACATACGTATGAATATAAATCTAAATATACACATAAAAGCATGTGTACATATATTCACGCAAACCGTCTCGCACGCAAGCTAAAATTCATCTATGTAGCAATTCTCATATACTGAGCAAGGAGGTGGAACGAAAGAAAGGGAAAGAGAGAAAAAAGGAACGAAGGAGGGGTGGGGAAAAAAACGAAATATGAAAAAAATTTATGTATACAAGCAGTGTAACGATGTTATTGGCATCTATAGAGACCAGTATACATACACAAGTTTGAATGGATACATATACATACCGTCGTGTATATGTGTGCTTAAGCACAAACATACTTTCACTTACACATACACAGATACGCATGCTTACAAATACATATGCTTTGCTATACACATACTTATATAAACATTCTAATTTTGATAACATTGCTTTTTTTAAAAACATTGCTTTTAAAAATGGGGCATTAATAAAAATATATACGAAAGACATATAAAATAAAATATAACATTCTATTTTGGGTCATTTATAAATAATCAAGGTAATATAAATAATCAAGGTAATCCTATGCAATACAATAACATGAAAACAAAGTTTGTAGGTTTTTCCTAATATATATGTAGAAACATAAGACTTTGCTTTACGGATTAAGATCCGCATAGCTTGGAAACAAAATCAAAATCCATCGTAGCGCTCAAGAGTCAAAATCAAAATCAAAAATACAAAATATATACTCTATCCATATGGTATATTTATATTCGACATTTTAAATTTAGCCGCGTGCCTACATAAGTTCATTAACTCACTTCTTTGATTCAAAGAATTATTGTCTTTGAATAAGATGTACATTTTTTCTAATAGACAAAGTCTGCACTTGAAATTATTTTTGTAAGCTCCATGCCTGTATGGTGCCGCCCTGTCCAGAATGCTCCATGTCACGTTGAAAGGTGGGGCTTCCTTTTCTTTTAGTTCCCAGACATATTTTGCTAGGCTGGTTTTCTTCCTATTCTCTGGGTATTTAAATGAATTTTTATGAGAATAAAATCTTGTTTTAAATGAATTTTCTGAAGCCCCTGTGTATGTCTTGTATTCCGATGGCCTTCCACTTGCACCTTGGCTCTATAAACTACTCCTTTCACTAGACATTTCCCTTCTAACGGACAGGAGCTTTCGTTTTTGAAATTACATTTCTTAATGGGCTCGGCACCATGTCTAATCTCAATTAGCTTCCTATTATGTTGGCTAATAAATAATTTCAAGTGCAGACTTTGTCTATTAGAAAAAATGTACATCTTATTCAAAGACAATAATTCTTTGAATCAAAGAAGTGTGTTAATGAACTTATGTAGGCACGCGGCTAAATTTAAAATGTCGAATATAAATATACCATATGGATAGAGTATATATTTTGTATTTTTGATTTTTGATTTTGATTTTGACTCTTGAGCGCTACGATGGATTTTGATTTTTAATATAAATATGTATTGCAGTATTTATAACAGGTTTAATTTCTATGCACTAATTTGCACTGTCTTCATTAACGTCAATAGGTTTTTTCCTCGGATTTTATAATTTTTATAATTTTTATAAGTTTTTTATATATATATACATATATTTTTGACCTTTTTGTTTATAGCTCGAAGATTGACCGTTTTTTCTAAAGGGCCAATCAAACAAGTCCATTTCTTTTTAAAGGTGTAGCGTTTGTAAGAGTATAGATTGAATTGATATATCAGTTCCATTCTAGCAAAAACTGTCTGATGAACGGCAACGAGAAACTCAGAGTAACAGATTTTGTTGAATTTTCTGCTGCTTAAAATAAAGCATATTACTCTACCACTGGTATTTGAGTACTCTTTTTTCCACCTTGTTTCACATTTATGTGTTTACTCCGGTATATATATTATATATATTATAATATATATATATTATATATATATGTATATATGTATGTACAATAATTAAGGGTTTAGCAGCAAGTTGCTTGACGACATACCGACAATTTTAGAAATAGTAGCCAAAAGACTGCTATTTCTTTTTTCTTCAAAATATTTCTCCACAGATAACAATATTTGTAACTCACATAGGCAAAAAGAAGAAAAATAATGAAATCAAACAGTCTCGTTGCTAAACCCTTAATTATTGTTATAATTATATATATAAAACTGTAGTTGTGTGAGTGTCTGTCCCCTTCGATTTAGATTCCTAACTACTCCCACATTTTGCGGTGCAGTTTAACCAAATTCGGGTATCTTATAGTCGTGATTCATATCGAGCCCGTCTGAGTATTAGCGCACGTCTACGATGAGTTTACGATTTTAAAAATAATTTAACATCATTTTTTATTCCATTTTAATGCATAATTTTTCGTGTGTCGATGGCGGCGGAGTTGGCGTCCTTGGTCACACTTGCGCCTGTTTGCTTCTCCCCCTTCTTCCCTCCCTCGTGAAGCTGTGGGGAAGGGAGTGTAAGGAAATCAACGTCGTAAAGCGTTGTCAAGGAGACCAGCATTCTTTTAGAACAACGACTTCATGGCTTGAAGACACCAAATCAGAAATGGCTAAGAAAGCCCGAATTGGCATCTATAAGGGAAGTAACTCTCTAAAAATGCTTATATAGTTATCTCCCTTACAAACCCGAGCAACGCCGGGCGATACTGCTAGTTATATATATAAAACTGTAGTTGTGTGAGTGTCTGTCCCCTTCGATTTAGATTCCTAACTACTCCCACATTTTGCGGTGCAGTTTAACCAAATTCGGGTATCTTATAGTCGTAATTCATATCGAGCCCGTCTGAGTATTAGCGCACGTCTACGATGAGTCTACGATTTTAAAAATAATTTAACATCATTTTTTATTCCATTTTAATGCATAATTTTTCGTGTGTCGATGGCGGCGGAGTTGGCGTCCTTGGTCACACCTGCACCTGCTTGCTTCTCCCCCTTCTTCCCTCCCTCGTGAAGCTGTGGGGAAGGGAGTGTAAGGAAATCAACGTCGTAAAGCGTTGTCAAGGAGACCAGCATTCTTTTAGAACAACGACTTCATGGCTTGAAGACACCAAATCAGAAATGGCTAAGAAAGCCCGAATTGGCATCTATAAGGGAAGTAACTCTCTAAAAATGCTTATATAGTTATCTCCCTTACAAACCCGAGCAACGCCGGGCGATACTGCTAGTTATATATATAAAAAACTTTTTGTATAACTTTTTACCGAATATGGTTCTTTTCCATACCGAAAACTACTTGGTAAAATTTGTTAATTTATTAAATTAATAACTTATTACCCTATATCTGTAATGATTATATCTTTATATATAAAAGTGAAGTTGTGTGTCTGTCTCCTATGATTTAGATTCCTAACTACTCCCACATTTTGCAGTGCAGTTTAACCAAAAGCGCGTATCTTATAGTCGTGATTCATATCGAGCCCTTCTGGGTATTAGCGCGCGTCTACGATGAGTCTACGATTTAAAAAAATATTTACCATCATTTTTTCCCGTTTTTAATGCATTTTTTTTGCTATTATATAAGGGAAGTAACTCTCTAAAAATGCTTATATAGTTATTTCCCTTACAAATCCGAGCAACGCCGGGTGCTACTGCCAGTATATATATATATATATATCTTTTACTTGTTTCAGTCATTTGACTGTGGCCATGCTGGAGCACCGCCTTTTAGTCGAGCAAATCGACCCCAGGACTTATTCTTTGTAAGCCTAGAACTTATTCTATCGGTCTCTTTTTGCCGAGCCGCTAGGTGACGGGGACGTAAACACACCAGCATCGGTTCTCAAGCAATGCTAGGGGGACAAACACAGACACACAAACACGCACACACACATATATACATACATATACATATATACAACAGGCTTTCAGTTTCCGTCTACCAAATCCACTCACAAGGCATTGGTCGGCCCGAGGCTATAGCAGAAGACACTTGCCCTAGATGCCACGCAGTGGGACTGAACCCAGAACATGTGGTTGGTTGGCAAGCTACTTACTACACAGCCACTCCTGCGCCTATATATATATGTATGTATGCATGTATGTATGTATGAATGTATGTATATATATATGTATATATATATATATATATATATATATATATATATATATATATATATATATATATAGGAAAAAAAGGAACGAGGAGAATTTCGTTTATTCCCACGCGGTGAGCTGTAATGCAATATATATATATATATATATATATGTGTGTGTGTGTGTGTGTGTGTGTGTGTAGAATAAAAGAAGAAAAATGTACACGTTTAACATAGTTTTATTTTTTAATATATTTTATAAGTGAAAGAGTATTGTATTTGTCGATCGGTTTCGCTTTTGATAGTCGTGACATTGAAATTATTGTATTTTCTTCAGAAGATTTTAGTCCATGTTGTGTTTGAAAAAGTTTGTGAATGAATGATTCAACAAGTAGAAAAATGTAAGGGGAGGTAACTGGTGATCGTTATTATTGGTAATTGCTCATCTTTCGGGGAGGGGATAAATATATATATACAAAAACTCAAAAGCTAAAGTAGTGAGATGAAATATATTCATGTATGTGATCATGAATAAAAATATATACTGAGACGTGTTCTCTACTTTTTGATGAACAAATTTTCTACATCTAAATGTTCTTGTACAGAAATTGTTTCCCTTGCACTGGTAGATGGGGAAAACTGTGATGTTTAGTTGTATATTACTTCAAAGGAATCTGTAATGCAGGAACCGTTTCTGTTCCTTATGTAGTGTGGTTCTCCGTCTCAGTGTCATACTTGTCTGACTTATATGGTTATGTCCACAACCTGAACAGATTATAACATAAATTAGATTCTGAGAAGCAGAAGTGAAGTTGGTTTGAATTATGAACCTCTCTCCTTGTTTGAATAGGAATTCTGAGCCTTCAAGTAGGTTAGGGCATGTTGTACAGATTGGGCATCCACATTTTTTAACCGTTGACATGTTCCACAGTTTGGACGTCCACATTTTTTTAACCGTTGGTTTCATGGTTGTTTTTTAAAGGTTCACATTTTTTACAAGTCTTTTCGGTGATGTGTGTTGCTTTTTGCATTTCATGAATTTATGTTTTCAGAATATTGTTCATTTTTGGATCCCTAGTAAGCATAGGCAGATCTATCTAAAACATACTTATATATTGTTATTAATATTAAGCAGAAGCAACAGAGTAACTCGACTGCCGAAACCATAAATACATATGTGCATGTGTGTATGTATATATATATATATATATATATATATATATATAATAAAATATTAGGGAATAAATCCAAACTTACAGGGAAAAATCAGATTTAGGATTAAATCCAATTTTATAGTATAAATATATTATATTATATTAAATTAGAGATAAAACCACTATTAGGCAAATCAAACAATGAAAAACATAAGCCAATACATAAAATTAATTAATTTATATTATTTTAAATATATATCAAAAGTATTAAAAGTTTAATAAAAGATAAAGAGTAAAACACTACGATCGTTTCATGGCTGTACAATTCGTAATAAATCGAGTTATGGTTACAGTCAATCTTCAGGTTAATTGAAATATCTAAAATATAATCAGAAATATTTAAACAATATTTTTAAGATATAAATAATATAATAATTTTACTTATAATAAACTCTATTATCAAACTAGAAACATAAAACTTAACAATTATGATTATATCAAAATCGACTATAATATTAAATATTAATTTTAATATATATATATATATATATATACATATATGTGTGTGTATGTATGTATGTATGTATTCTTTTATTATTCTACTTGTTTCAGTCATTTGACTGCAGCCAAATCGAACAAATCGACCCTAGGACTTATTCTTTGTAAGCCTAGTACTTATCTTATCGGTCTTTTTTGCCAAACCGCTAAGTAACGGGGACGTTCAGTCATATAATAATATAAATAATATATATAAATATATATATATATATATATATTTGCCGCATTATGTCGTACGCGAATGAGAGGATTTGCATCACCAACCAAGAATTTTTGATGTAACACATGTCCTTGTGGAAGTTGTTGTGCGCGGCTGAAGAAGGCCACAGACATACATTATGCATTGTTATAAATCTGTCTAATAAAAGCCCGAAACATATGTACCGCTGAATCCTTGGCATCATGTTTTTATTTTGATTATATATATATATATATAATAATAATATAAATAATTTATATATATATGCATATATATATACATATATGTACATACCTGCGTATGTATGTATATATACATGCATAAATGTACAATACGTCAAAAAAACGTGAACAAAATGAGAAACGAGAACACCAAAAAAAAATCATAGAAAACAAACTTTTTTTCAAACAACGAAAGAAACACATGAGACAGGCAACATAAGGAACATTCCCTTTATCGGTTGTCCCCTGTTTTATCTACTCCGCTTTTCGAAGGTAGGAACGTTTTTCCTTCTTATGTTGACGTTTCTCATTTTTTTCACATTTTTCTTTCTTTTTTGATGTCCTGTACCCATACATGCATTTATATATACATATTTATGTAGGTATATACATATATGTATGTATATATGCATATACATATATTATTTATATTGTGTGTGTGTGTAAAATTACGCATGTATATGTATACCTAATTTTTGTTCTTTTATAGTGCAGTCAATATGACATCACTGACCAGTATAATACTAATGCTGGACACTCTGGTTGGAAGTGTTTACATCAACTCTATCATAATGTTTTTTGTTGATGGTATTTCCTCATTTATTTATACTACATTGGCTAAAAGGTAAGAGATTTACTTAATACTGCGTATGAGCAACAAAATGATAAAATCTGGACGATCACGCAAACTCACACACGCATACAAACACACTCATACACACAAACACAAATACATGCACGCATAGACTCACGACGTTTTGCGTTTTGATTTTTAGCTAAAACCGAATTTGAGGGATTCATTTGAATGCGAGAAGGATCGCCAAGCAAGAGCATTGATGTGAAGAAAGAAGTCAAGGCTGCAAAGGAAACGAAGGAAGCGAGTGAATAGTTTGAGAGGAAAAGAGATAGATATGTCTATTAGACAACTACAACAACACAAGTGGAGGCGCAATGGCTCAGTGGTTAGAGCAGCAGACTCGTGGTCGTAAAAACGCGGTTTCGATTCCCAGACCGGGTATTGTGAATATTTATTGAGCAAAAACACCTAAGCTCCACTTATCCGGCGGGGAGAGGTGATGAACCCCACTCTACTCTTTCACCACAACTTTCTCTCACTCTTTCTTCCTACTTCTGCCACAAAGCAGAGGAACCATGGCGTAACCCACTATGGTGTGGTACACTTTCAGAACCCTAGCCACTATTTACGGAATGTGTATAACAACGTCGCTTTCGTGCGATTGTGCAACTGCCAGTCTATTGCATGTGGTGGGTGAATCTTCAAGTTGCCACAGGCATTCTTAGTAGCTTAGAGTAGGCTCGAATTAGAGATTATTCTTTGTGACTAATGGCGTGAGTCCTGATTGAAAGAAGAAGATTGTATGTGTGCAAATGAACTCGACACTACCAAAGCCTGTTTTTATTTCATATTTCAAAATCATTTTATGAATATCCGAATTAGTTATACGACACAGACTCCATGTAGTCTTCTGTAATAACAATTTTCTTCTGTTACGACTTTTCAGATGTAGTCTTCATTTTTGCGCTGAGGAGAGTGTTGATATGTAATTAAATAAAGGCGGCGAGCTGGCAGAAACGTTAGCACGCCGGGCGAAATGCTTAGCGGTATTTCATCTGCGTTACGTTGTGAGTTCAAATTCCGCCGAGGTTGACTTTGCCTTTCATCCTTTCGGGGTCGATAAATTTAGTACCAGTTACGCACTGGGGTCGATGTAATCGACTTAATACCTATGTCTGTTCTTGCTTGTCCCCTCTGTGTTTAGCCCCTTGTGGGTAATAAAATAAATTGATATGTAATTAAATTAAGTTAATTATAATTATAATTAATTTCTCTCTCTCTCTCTCTCTCTCTCTCTATATATATATATATATATATATATTACATACAAATCACATATAAACTTAAATGTAGCTATGATGTCCCATTGGACGCTTATTCTTTATATGTATACGTACACATATATGCACGTTTTTTGTGCAGGTGCGTACATGGATATAGATATAGTGTCAGAGTTAAGGTGCTGAAAGGCATGTAGATGGGTATATTCCATCAATTAACCAGAAACAACCTTAAATAAAAATAAATCATGGTGACCAGTTGAATGTAGTGAGCTGGCAGAACCATAAGCTTGACGAAATGCTTAGTGGTATTTCGCCCAAAGCTAAGTTCGGGAGGTCGACTTTGCCTTTCATCCTTTCGAGGTCGATAAATTATGTACCAGTATATCCTCCCTAGTCATTGGAGTGCGGCCAAGCTGAGACACATTTATAACAATATTAAACTGAAAGATCTTTTATATGCTCCCTACGAAGAAAGTGAGTGTGTTTCTAAAATGCGCTGATCATATTATAGCAAAGATATATTTCATATTTTCAGTTATTTCTAATTTCGCTAGACTACATAACTCTATGTTGATTTGTTTTAGCTACACATTAAATTCTTGTTTCATTTTCTTAAGCAATTCGGTTTCGAACTCTAGGTACGAATCCAGGAAACGATTTGTTTCGTATGTATGTATGTATATATATACGAAACAAATCGTATATTCTGTAGTGTCTGGGGAGAGTCATTTTCTCTTTGTGCCTTATAATGTAACACAGTAACCAGTAAAATTTTCACTTATTCTTATTTCTAAATTTTTAGGAAAATAAAAATAAGAAATAAATGGAAATTTTACTGGTGAGTGTGTTACATTATAAGGCATACCCCCCCCCCCCCCGACACAACAGAATATGCTTCAACACGCGAACTCATATAAAGAATCTTGCAAACTAAATCCAAAAATGAATCGTGTGTATATATATATATATATAAATATATATATACATATACTTTATTTTAAGCAGCAGAAAATTCAACAAAATCTGTTACTCTGAGTTTCTCGTTGCCGTTCATCAGACAGTTTTTGCTAGAATGGAACCGATATATCAATTCAATCTAGACTCTTACAAACGCTACACCTTTAAAAAGAAATGGACTTGTTTGATTGGCCCTTTAGAAAAAACGGTCAATCTTCGAGCGATAAACAAAAAGGTCAAAAATATATGTATATATATAAAAAAAAAAAAAACTTATAAAAATTATAAAATCCGAGGAAAAAACCTTACATTGAATAAAATACATATTGACGTTAATGAAGAAAGTGCAAATTAATGCATAGAAATTAAACCTGTTATAAATATTACACTGCAATACATATTTATATTAAAATCTACATATATATATCAACATACACAAAAGGATGCGCGTAAACGCCATACATATACAGACGTATGAATATAAATCTAAATATACACATAAATGCATGTGTACATATATTCACGCAAACCTTCTCGCACGCAAGCTAAAAATCATGTATGTAGCGATTCTCATATACTGAGTAAGGGGGGTGGACGAAAGAAAGGGAGAGAGAGAAAAAAGAAACGAAGGAGGGGTGGGGAAAAAAACGAAATAAGAAAAAATTATGTATACAAGCAGTGTAACGGCATTATTGGCATATATGGAGACAAGTATACATACACAAGATACATATACATACAGTCGTGTATATGTGTGCTTAAGCACAAACATACTTTCACTTACACATACACAGATACGCATGCTTACAAATACATATGCTTTGCTATACACATACTTATATCAACATTCTAATTTTGACAACATTGCTTTTTTTAAAATTAAAAAAAAAAAAATAAACATTGCTTTTTAAAAATGGGTGCATTAATAAAAATATATACGAAAGACATATAAAATAAAATATAACATCCTATTTTGGGTCATTTATAAATAATCAAGGTAATATAAATAATCAAGGTAATCCTATACAATACAATAACATGAAAACAAAGCTGGAGGTTTTTCCTAATATATATGTAGAAACATAAGACTTTGCTATACGGATTAAGATCCGCATAGCTTGGAAACAAAATCCATCGTAGCGCTCATCGTTCAAGAGTCAAAATCAAAATCAAAAATACAAAATATATACTCTATCCATATGGTATATTTATATTCGACATTTTAAATTTAGCCGCGTGCCTACATAAGTTCATTAGCTCACTTCTTTGATTCAAAGAATTATTGTCTTTGAATAAGATGTACATTTTTTCTAATAGACAAAGCTTGCACTTGAAATTATTTTTGTATGCTCCATGCCTGTATGGTGCCGCCCTGTCCAGAATGCTCCATGTCACGTTGAAAGGTGGGGCTTCCTTTTCTTTTAGTTCCCAGACATATTTTGCTAGGCTGGTTTTCTTCCTATTCTCTGGGTATTTAAATGAATTTTTATGAGAATAAAATCTTGTTTTAAATGAATTTTCTGAAGCCCCTGTGTATGTCTTGTATTCCGATGAGCCTTCCACTTGCACCTTGGCTCTATAAACTACTCCTTTCACAAGACATTTCCCTTCTAACGGACAGGAGCTTTCGTTTTTGAAATTACATTTCTTAATGGGCTCGGCACCATGTCTAATCTCAATTAGCTTCCTATTATGTTGGCTAATGTAAGAGGCGAAATTTCTGCAACAAGAATAGCTAACCTTCAGGGTTCTTCTATTAAATATCCTATAGAATTTATGACCCTGCTTAAAATGCTTAGAGACTAATCTCAAAAATTCCTTACCTATATTAGTCTTTACGGCCAAATTGAAAGCCGGGTTGAACCACAAAACTTTCCTGGTCCTAGTTCTTCATGCAGCATTATTATCAGCATTAAGCTGGTTGAACTGGATCTTCTCAGAGAATCCACTATTCTTTAATGCACTATCGTAATAAGGTGCAGCATTATGGAATGCTGCCTCGTCCGAAGAAATTGAAGATATTCTTCTACCTACATTGCCGACTAAGTTCCTAAGGATAACTGGTGGATGGTTCGAATCTTTGCTAATATACGATAGCTTTTCATTGGGCTTACGGAAAGGTTTAAATCTATCCGATCTTACATTAAAATTTACGTCTAAAAAATCTACACTATTCAGGTTAGCATCTATCGTAACCCGTAAGCCCATCCTTTGAAAGAAAGCTATGAGGTCCTTCCTAAGTCTATCTGATTCATGGCCGTTTAGATTATGCGTGGCTATAAGGCCGTCATCCCTATATAAACCTGCATCTATAAATGGGAATTCTATTTTTAGATTATGGAGAATAAAGGCTCCTATGAGCATACATAACTCAGCCCCGTCGTATGCATCCATCGGTACATCGAAAAGAGAATCCTCAATCTTCTTAATCCAGGTGGAATCCTCGAAAAAAAGAAGCGATTTCCTCGCATGCATAATAATATCAATTTCCGAGCTATCGATGTTGACATACTGCATGGCGAAGTCCAATGCCCTTAGGAGCAACGTCCTAGATATTGACGGGTAAAAGTCAATAATGTCGAATTGCGTGAAACTACAATTATTCTTATTGCTAATACCTTTAAACCACTCTATGACCGACTTACTATTCTTCCAAATTCTCAAGTCTACTTCACTATCTAACTTAACTAAAATACGGTCCAAAATATTTTTGCTAATAATTCCTATCTCAGTTTTAGCCGGATTTATCAATCTACATTTGGGGTTTCTACTAAAATTGGCTTTATGGTCTTTCAGAGTAATAAAAGCTGGTCGTGGTGAAAGATATTCAATCCTATCGCTAATCTTAAGATCGTTAGCTATTCCTCTTGCTTCTAAGTTCACCTCTTTGTATATATTCGTGTTGTCTTTTTTGTATGTGTCCGTGACACTATTCGAAATCAGGCGCTTATAAACGTCCTTATCAAGTGCATATAAGTTCCTTGTCTTATCAGAATTAACGAAGATCTTATTCGAGTCGTTAATCTCCTTAATTTTTTCTCTCATATTTCTCTGCAATTGGTTGGTATATTTGCGGAATTTAATTTTCCTAATAAGCTCAAAAAGGTCTTTCTCGAAGGCTTCTAATTCCGGAATCGGTGGCGGGTTTCTGGGAGATTTAAATCCATACTTGTTTCCTTCTATTTTCTGTTTATTATCAAAGAAGAAGGCTTTCCATCTCAATCTTCGAATAAACTCTTCCGTTTTCTCTATAAGACCTTTGAGATATTGTTTCCGTGCAGGGATAGGTATATTTTTCTGAGAAAAATCCAGCGGGTAAAGTTCAATCTTTTTCAGCTGTTTGTTCTTCCTACTTGTGCAGAGTCGCTCAAACTTTTATAAGGAGCGGGTTACACCGGAGTAAACACATAAATGTGAAACAAGGTGGGAAAAAGAGTACTCAAATACCAGTGGTAGAGTAATATGCTTTATTTTAAGCAGCAGAAAATTCAACAAAATCTGTTACTCTGAGTTTCTCGTTGCCGTTCATCAGACAGTTTTTGCTAGAATGGAACCGATATATCAATTCAATCTAGACTCTTACAAACGCTACACCTTTACTCTTTTACTCTCTTTACTCTTTTTACTTGTTTCA